>NC_091125.1:150414120-150504120 GCF_040183065.1 Periplaneta americana | reverse complement strand
CATAATGAATACGTCCGCATGGACAGCTCAGTTCCTGAGTAAAACACTCATTGTTAATACAGTACTGTAATTTGATGAAACAAAAACCTAATGAAAATTATCAAACTCAAAATCGCGATATTTCCTAGTTTACGTAAATGGATGAACTGATTTTCTTCCCTCCTATACCTAGTAAAGTGTTTTGTTTGTATATTACGCCAGTATCATCGAACTCCAGTCGTGGAAGGAGGTAGCAAACGGTGTTTCCGGTTCTTAGTCGTTGATCCAAAGGTATAGCCAGGTTAATATTAGAAATGTTAGTAAAAATAAAATGATGTCCCTGTATAAACTGTATGGTATGGCACTTCTGTGAATGGGTCGGCATGAAGCCGAGTCAACACCTAAGGCAACATAGGACATCACAAATATCCATAGCTTAGGTGGGATACTTGAACTCAAGACTGTAGCTTTCATGCGTCATCACCATTGCGCCTTAACGTTAAGTTTACGATGATGATTACGTTCTGTAATCACAGCCTTCCAATGCAGAGCGTGCTGTTCCTCGTTCGAAGCTCGACGGATGACTGCAGAAGGCAGTTCTAGTGCTTAGTAACGTACGAACAGTGCGGGACAATGACACAGTCAAAACCTTCTGTAAGCAAACGACATAGCCTATACCATATTGTTTTGCGTTCGGTAAAGTGTTTACTATGTTGTAAGGTACTGTCAGGAATAACTTACTACTGAGCAACATAAAATGACATTATACGCTCTGCCATCCAGAACATGCCGAAGTGACAGGGAAGCTGTTTTCTGTAATATGTATTCATATATCAACATTATTATTGCTATTATTATTATTATTATTATTATTATTATTATTATTATTATTATTATTATTGTGGTGATTTTATTTCAACAGAAATACATGTTATGATAAAATAATTTTTCAGAGGTACTACAGTTTCAAGAATTGAAAGCACTTAATGAAAGGCCAAACGTTGAAGAGAGTCGAAGAATTTAGAGTCTAAGTTTAGGAGCAAGTTATGTAGTGTGTTGGGAATTAGCTAAGGCATTAAAACCCTTCACGGATGGTGAACTTATAATGAGATGTATGGTGCCTGAACAAAATATAGTTAATTATATCTGTGTACTGGAACAACTCAAATTTGAATTCACAGAACACAGATTTAGTGATTTTAGACGTATGGAAAGTGATATTAATATATTTTTTAATCCTTTCGTAGTAAATTTAGTACAATCCGTGAGAGTGCAGTTCCAGGACGAGTTAATTGATTTACAAAGTAACGTAGAATTGAGAACTAAATGCAGAGAATATGACTTGACAAGCATAGAAGTATTAAAAAATTAACAAAACGAAATATCCCAAGATGAGCTTATTCGCTGCCACTATGTTAGCTACCTTTGCCTCGACTTATGTGTGCGAAGGATTATTTTAGAGAATGAAAGTTGCTAAATCCAAACATAGATCCCGATCAACAGATGAGCATTTTTTGAGCCAGCTGCGCATTGAGTAAATTCGTTGGAAATAGATTTCCGATTACTTGCAGAAAACAATGCACATGTTGAATAGACCGCAATGTATGGTGGAATATGAAAATAACATTATCTATTATATAATAATAATAATAATAATAATAATTTAATTATTTATTATTTATTATTAATATTTGTGTGCTGAACAACAGCCAGAGGCCAATTATAGTTCAGCACAATACACAAACAGAAGATACAAAGGTGCAAAAACAAATAATATCTTAAATAAACAAAAACATACATAAATAAAATAGATAACAAGAACAGTAAATACTAATAATCAAAACGAAACTATACCTTAAAAGGATCTAAATTGTGCCCATGCAAATTAGCATATTTTATGCATCTACAGACTGGAGAAAGTGATTTTGAATTTCTGTTATAAAAATTTTTTTTGAAATCTTAAACCTTTTGTGGGAATACGAAGGCTGATGTTGTTTATGATAGACTCACAATCAATATCACCCTTGATGACTTTGCAAAGAAATTGATAATAAAGATTTTGACGTCTAGAATAAAGGCTACAACAGTTAAAATATTTACAGGTAATCTCATAGTTAAAGTCAGAGGAATTAGGTATAAATCGAAAAGCACATAAGGAAATAAATTTTCTTTGAATATTTTCCAATTTAACCGAATCTGTTGAAGTAATGGAATTCCAGGCTACAGATGCATATTCAAGTTTAGATCGAACCAAAGTAAAGTATAGAATTAATAGTGACTCTGGAGTAGAAAAAGAATAAGTTATAGACCTTATTAAACCAAGCATTCTTATTGAATGATTATAAATATATTGAACATGATCGTGAAAGTATAATTTAGAATTGAGCAATACACCAAGATCTTTAATAGAATTTTTCCTAATAATACAGAGGTTGTTAAGAGAATAGTTAAATTTTATGGAAGTAGTTTTTCGTGAGTACGAAATGACAAAAGTTTTTGTTTCATTAATTTTCATTCCATTATTGTCAGACCAAAGTTCAATAGAGTTAATATCTTTTTGAAGAATTTGGCAATCGGCAGGACTATTTATTGAGCGAAAGATTTTGAGATCATCAGCAAATAACAGGTAGTTTGAACTTATTCTTTTACATATGTCATCTATAAATAATAAAAATAATAGAAGGCCCAGTGTAGATCCTTGGGGAACTCCACATAAACAATTAAATGGGTCCGAGAGAGAATCACCTAGACGAACACAACATTGTCTATTAGTTAAATAGTTTTCAAACCAGCTCACGTAGTTAGAAGAAAGACCAAAGTTTTCTAATTTATTTATCAAAATATTGTGAGGTACAACGTCAAACGCTTTGCTAAAGTCGATGTAGATTGAGTCAATTTGACCTTGCTTTTCAACAACCGGCATAACAAGATTAAGGTAGGATACTAAGTTAGTAATTGTTGATGTACCTTTAGTAAAACCATGTTGAGCTGAATTAATTTTATTCTTAACATAAAATGAAACATGTTTGTGGATTATTTTTTCAAACATTTTTGAGAAATTGTTTAATATTGAAATAAGTCTATAATTGGAAACAACATTTTTTTTTACCATTCTTAAAGATAGGAATAATGGATGCTTCTTTCCAAAGCATAGGGTATGTACCAGTTTATAAACTTAAATTAAATATAAAAGTTAAAGCAGGTATTGGAATATTAGAACATCTCTTAATAATAAAATTAGGAATGCCATCAGTGCCCTTGGATTTATTAGGTTTAAGCTTTTTTATGGCTAATGAAACGTCTTCAACTGTAATTTTAGGTAAGGATAAGAAGCCAGTAGAATTATAATCCAACAAACAGAGATTAGAATGAGGCTGTTTTTGAATCGATTTAAATTGATTAGCAAATGCATTAGCAATTTCTTTCTGATCAGTAATGTGAACCCCATTTATTAATAATTCGGTGGGATAATTATTGGATTTTCGAAAAGATTCAACATATTTCCAAAATTTCTTGGGTTCATTCTTCAAATTTCCATCAATGGATTGCAACCACTTAAATTTATCATATTTAACCATAGCTTTAACTTGTTTTCTGTAATTGGAAAAAATTTGATAATGATGATCAGTTTTGAATTTCTTAAAATTTCTATGTGCTTTGTTCTTTTTCTTAATAAGTATACGCAAGCTATTTGAAAACCATTTAGGATAGTGCGATTTTTTTTACGAAGGTGACAGGAACAGCAAGAGATATAGCATTGTTCATAATTTGAGATAAAGAGTTAGTAGCAACGTTAACATCAGTAGCCTGTTATATGGAATTCCAATCATGATTGTATAGAGTGGAATAGAGTTTCAAGTAATCACCTTGAGAATAATTAATGAAGGTACTAGATGGGCAGTGATCAGGTAGCGGCAAATAATAATAACAATAATAATAATAATAATAACAATAATAATAATAACAATAATAATAATAACAATAATAATAATAACAATAATAATAATAATAACAATAATAATAATAACAATAATAACAATAATAATAATAATAATGATATCGTAACTATATTAAATATAATACACAATGTAATAACTGAATATTACAGTGTATATTCTTTCCTTTTTCAAATTCAGTTTTAATAACTGACATATTTGTAAGAGTATGAGAGCGGTGCCACAGGCGGTGCTGCAATGTAGTTGCGGAGCCCAGTCCGTACACTGTGTGTGTTATGCAGTGCAGCATCATCCGTGTAATCGGAGCTTTTACAATTTTGAGCATACCTGGGTTAGAGATTTCCTTACGTCCAGTTTGTTGTCGCGATGTAATATCCTAGCTACAACGTAAGCTGCACCTTACGAGGCACCCTGTGGTCGCGATGCAGTGAATTAATCCCAATATCCAATATCACGGGATTATTGATTTTATATACTTGTCTCTGGTTTTAGAAGAACAGGGCAAAGAAAGCGAGAGGCTGGGAGCATATCCTCGCAGCTGTGGGCTTCGAAGTAATCGTCGTTTTTTATACGACGTAATGTAATGGAAGAAAGCACTCAGATGGTGTTAATACGGGCACTACGTGTTTCAGGCTCAGTTGGACACAAAATCGAGGAAATTTCGAATCCACCCCTCTTAATGCACTGGCTGGTGTTAACATTTTCGATTTACCGCGTGATGGAAGATTGATAGTCGCTGGTAAACAGTCGGGGAGTTTATAAAGCGCGGATTCAACTGGCTGTCTTTGTTTTATTACATTTAGACTTCTGACGTTTTGTTCCGTTAAAGATAAAGAGGAGGGAAGGGAGCTAGGTGCAGTAGTTCTGGAATAAGGGAGTGAATTAATGAGTGTGTGAGAAGATGGATTCATTAATTAATTCTTGATGAATGAATAAATACACTGTGATCCGTTTGGGTATGGATAAATTAATTGATTATTATAAATGTATTATTTATTTATTTATTTATTCTGGTGTAGTTAAGGCCATCAGGCCTTCTCTTCCACAACACCAGGAATACAAATACAATAATAGAAATAAATAGAAAAAAATACACTTACAAAGTAAAGCTACACAAGAAATAAAGAGAGATAGAAAAAAACACTATAAACAAAGTTAATTCACACAAAAATATACACAGGTTGCAGTCACACAAACTTTAAATGAGTGATTAAGTATCATAATTAATTGTATCCTAACTAATTAACTAACATAAACAAGAAACTTGCAATTTTAATCTAGATTAAAAAAGAAAAAGAAAAAAAAAAAACAAATCAATACTTCTAGCAATACCTAAAACACTTTAACTAAGACAAAATTTTACAATTTAATTTTGAATTGTGATAAAGTCCGGCAGTCCCTCACGTCATTAGGTAACGAATTACAGAGGCGAGGTATTTCTACAGTATAGAAAGGTGAGTATAAAAACGTTCTATGATGACAGATAGAAAGAAAGAAGTGCTTGATGTAGGTTTCGAAGAGTTGTAAGTAATTGAAAGCGCGATGACAGATAATTCGGAGTAGAAGTATGCATGATTCTAAACAGAAGAGATAGTGAATGTATTGTTCTTCGTTCCTTCAGACGCACCCATGGTAGTAGGAAAAATTTCTTACTGGTTACATTATGATTAAAAGATGGGAGTTTCCACATATGACAATCAACAATGCATAATCTGAAAGAACAAATGAAAATCGTAGATTATTAAAATGGCTACTACAAATCAACAGCGGGAACAATGTGTTCTTTGAATTGCTAAATTTGAGAGTGTTAAAAGAGTTCAAAGGGAGTTGCGACGTTAGTATGGTGTGCGTAATGTACCTAAATACGATTCCATAATGTTGTGATATCGAACATTTGTAGAAACAGGTTCTGTGTTAAAGAAAAAAAATAAAACATGCAGGAGGTCGCAGGCGAAACCCAGTACGAGAAGCAGCTATCGCTTGGCTTGGTCACTAAACTTCCCAGATTTAACTCCTCCTGACTTCTTCGTGTAGGGTTTTGTTAAAGACATTGTCTATTCACAGAAACCCAGGAACATTGATGATCTGAGAGTAAAAATTACTCAAGCTTTTCAACAAATCACCCCTCTTATGTTACAACGGACATGGGCTGAATTGCATCACCGTTATGAGTTATGCAGGGTGCGGAATGGGGGTCATGTTGAGCTCTGAGCATTCTCCCATCTTTGTTGTATGCACAAAGTTTCAACAAATAAAGTTCAGTAGTAAATGCTTTACGGTGTTTTTATTTTATCCAAACTCAAACGGAATCACTCTGTAGATAGGTAAATAGTGACAGGGAAGTCCCTGTAATTGCGTGAACGTTTATGCCCTCGTTTGTGTGTTATTGTAATATTTAGACTTTTAACGATTGGTTCTTATTTATAAGGAGAGCGAGTGCGTGTGAGAACATGCATTCATTAATCATGGATTAAAGTTCTCATTAACACTTCGTTAAAACCATAAAATTTACTTAGTCTTACGTTAAAAAGTGTTAAAATTGTTAAAAAAAGGTATATACCTTCGACAGACGGCCCGTTTCGACGCTATGTCACGTCATCCTCAGTGTCTCTTGAACCACTGGTGATCTTGACTCTACGATGTGCATTTGTCGATGGTAGGGGTGGAGGTGTGTTGTTCCTATGGTGGGGGCTGGCTGTTTGTGTGTTATGATGTATAATGACGTCGAATAATGTGTGTGTATTGAACTGCAATTGTGTGTTAAGTATATATTGTGGGTATGCTATTGTATTCTTATATATTTCGTACTGTTATAGGATGTTTAATTGTGAACCTTTTTGGTGTGATGTGTAAAATTTCCATATCTGTTTCTATATTATTGCAGTCATGATTATTGTTGATAATGTGGTCTGCATAATTTGATGTGATGTAGGGTTTAGTTATAGCTTTAATACTTACTTACTTACAAATGGCTTTTAAGGAACCCGAAGGTTCATTGCCGCCCTCACATAAGCCCGCCATCGGTCCCTATCCTGTGCAAGATTAATCCAGTCTCTATCATCATATCCCACCTCCCTCAAATCCATTTTAATATTATCCTCCCATCTACGTCTCGGCCTCCCTAAAGGTCTTTTTCCCTCCGGTCTCCCAACTAACACTCTATATGCATTTCTGGATTCGCCCATACGTGCTACATGCCCTGCCCATCTCAAACGTCTGGATTTCAAGTTCCTAATTATGTCAGGTGAAGAATACAATGCGTGCAGTTCTGTGTTGTGTAACTTTCTCCATTCTCCTGTAACTTCATCCCGCTTAGCCCCAAATATTTTCCTAAGCACCTTATTCTCAAACACCCTTAACCTATGTTCCTCTCTCAGAGTGAGAGTCCAAGTTTCACAGCCATATAGAAGAACCGGTAATATAACTGTTTTATAAATTCTAATTTTCAGATTTTTGGAGAGCAGACTGGATGATAAGAGCTTCTCAACCGAATAATAACACGCATTTCCCACATTTATTCTGCGTTTAATTTCCTCCCGAGTGTCATTTATATTTGTTACTGTTGCTCCAAGATATTTGAATTTTTCCACCTCTTCGAAGGATAAATCTCCAATATTTATATTTCCATTTCGTACAATATTCCCGTCACGAGACATAATCATATACTTTGTCTTTTCGGGATTTACTTCCAAACCGATCGCTTTACTTGCTTCAAGTAAAATTTCCGTGTTTTCCCTAACCGTTTGTGTATTTTCTCCTAACATATTCACGTCATCCGCATAGACAAGAAGCTGATGTAGCCCGTTCAATTCCAAACCCTGCCTGTTATCCTGAACTTTCCTAATGGCATATTCTAAAGCGAAGTTAAAAAGTAAAGGTGATAGTGCATCTCCCTGCTTTAGCCCGCAGTGAATTGGAAAAGGATCAGATAGAAACTGACCTATACGGACTCTGCTGTCTGTGTTGTATTATTTGTTTTGTATGCTATCTTGTAACTACACTGAAGAATTAAACACAATAAAATATATAGTACAAGACAATGGATACAACCCTAACATAATAGACACACTAATAAAAAAAGGCAAAACAAAAACAGAACAAACCAACACAAACAGCACGCGAGAATAAATACATAACATTAACATATCACAATACCAATACCCACAAAATTGCAACTTCATTCAGAAAACTAAAGTACAAATGAAATCAATAATCAAAATTCTGTTATAGAGAAAAGTTTCCTAATAGTCTAGAGAATGTGTGTTCTAAATTTCATGCATGTATCTTTAATAGTTCAGAAATTATATCCATTTTTGTCTGGCAATGTAGCAAAAAAAATTAAGTTAATGGAAACAACGATAAAAGGTGGCGTGTGATTTAAAAATCCATAGCGCAGGAAGTTCAAAAATGGCGTCTCAACATCAAATAAGAGCACAAATACCCACAAAATATTATGTAATGCATTCCACACATATCAAAGAGTATTATAAAGAAAATAAAATTTTTGAAAATTTAATTTACCGGAAACAACAATAAAAGAGGACAAGTGATTTAAAAATCCATAGCACAAGAAGTTTAAAAATGGCGTCTCAGCACCCGATAAGGGCAAAATACCCACAATAGTAATATGCGTTAGCCTACAAGAGCGGTATGTTGAAGTTTTCATGTTCGAGGAAAAGTTTGAAAAAGCGAAACGTAGTTGAGCTTTTTTAATTTCCGAGAATTGAAAGAAAACATACCGCTCGTGTATCGTACATTATTTTGTGCGAAGATCGTTTATTACATACCTGAAAGAGGAATTTGTAATTAGTTGCAATGAAATCTCCATCTTGGTTTCTGTTCAATGACGGCAAATTTGCAAAACAAAAATATCTATCTTCAACTTTGTTGCTTTAAAATGTTTTCTGTGTTTACTATACTCCAGCAGGCCGTGATATACGTGTGTCTTTTTTTTTCCCCCAGTCTATGATGAGTCTGGAATCTTGTTGATTTTTTCACGGCTTCCTTAATGTTACTTGCATCACGAATGCAGTAGCTTTAGTGGAGTTGTAGAGTTTACTTAATTTTTGCAAATATTTAAAAATAATAATTAAAAGTGCAATTTAGGTGAAATTGCGGTGGTAAGTTTCCAATTTATAATTATTACTGTATTGAACGTCTCTAAAAATAATATGTTAAAAGCCTAAAGCAGTAAAATTAATATGTCACTTAAGCGGTAAGAAGAGGGAAATTGTTATGTGTGTTAGGTTGGGAATACTGAAAGTGGAATTTTAGACTTTCCGCGGATTGGTTTTGTGCGGAAACCAAGCAAATACGCACGATCTCGCACAATAGTAATATACGTTACAAGAGCGTTATGTTGACATTTTTATGTTCGAGGAAAAGATTGAAAAAGCGAAACGTAGTTGAGCTTTTTTAATTTCCGAGAACATGAAAACAAACATACCGCTCGTGTATCGTACATTATTTTGTGCGAAGATCGTTTATTACATACCTGAAAGACGAATTTCTAATTAGTTGCAATGAAATCTCCATGTTGGTTTCTGTTTAATGACGGCAACTTCGGAAAACCAAAATATCTTTCTTCAACATTGTTGCTATAAAATGTTTTCTGTATTTACTATACTCCAGCAGGCCGTGATATACGTCTGTCTTTTTTTTCCCCCAGTCTATAAATGCGAACTTAAAACAAACGGTAAGGTTATGGAATGATTTATTTTTCATTTTAATATTTTAACAATATTATTTATATAACATATTGCAGTAATACATCGGCATCTGGCATCTTGTTGATTTTTTCACGGCTTCCTTAATGTTACTTGTATCAGGAATGCAATAAGTTTCGTGGAGTAGTAGACTTCACTTAATTTTTGCAAATATTTAAAAACAATAATTAACATTGCAATTTAGGTGAAATTGCAGTGGTAAGTTTCCAATTTATAATTATTACTATGTTAAACGTCTCTAAAAATAATATGTTAAAAGCCTAAAGCAGTAAAATGAATGTCGCGCTTAAGCGGTAAGAAGAGGGAAATTGTTATGTGTGTTACGTTGGGAATACTGAATGTGGTATTTCACACTTACCGCGTATTGGTTCTGTGCGGAAAACAAGCAAATACGCACGATCTCGCACAAAATGTTATGCAATGCATTCCACACATATAAAAGACTATTTTAAAGAATTTTTATTTTGAAAATTTACTCATTTTTCACCAAAAGATGCCATCCTCTCCCTTTAAAAAGAGGTTCCCATTTCTTCTATAATATGCTAGTGCTAGAATGTTTAAGAAAATATGAGCAATTCAAGTTATCTCTTTTGAGAAATTAACAGTTGAAATGATATAATAGCACTTCAGCGTGTTCTTGGTAGAGTAGTTTATGTGGGGAATCGCTAAACCGGTGGATGTGCTCAGTGGTGGTGAGCCTGATTTCTGAGCATGCTGTTGGTTTTCATTATATACGGCCACTTCATTAATTTTTGATGTCCGTCGGTGGGCTACGCGACACCACCTCTCGATGATGTATATATGTAACAGGATCCGTAGGGCTATTTTTTTTCAGGATCGGTTGGGTACAAGAGTTACATAATTAGTCCTAACGCAATATGTGCATCGAGACCTGCGGGCAGAGCGCGACATGGCGCCTCCACCTATGACTCTAGGTGACACCGGAGTTCCACACAGACGGGACCCAGTCTTGGAACATTACGTGGAACCAAATATTTCGTCTTTTAATACACTTTTTTTTTTCTGAAACACCTTATAAATATTATTATGTGGTGAAATTAGTTTTTCTTTATTTTTATACACAAACGATTAGGGAAAACACGGAAATTTTACTTGAAGCAAGTAAGGCGATCGGTTTGGAAGTAAATACCGAAAATACAAAGTATATGATTATGTCTCGTGACCAGAATATTGTACGAAATGGAAATATAAAAATTGGAGATTTATCCTTCGAAGAGATGGAAAAATTTAAATATCTTGGAGCAGCAGTAACAAATATAAATGACACTCGGGAGGAAATTAAACGCAGAATAAATATGGGAAATGCGTGTTATTATTCGGTTGAGAAGCTCTTATCATGCAGTCTGCTGTCCAAAAATCTGAAAGTTAGAATTTATAAAAACAGTTATATTACCGGTTCTTCTGTATGGCTGTGAAACTTGGACTCTCACTCTGAGAGAGGAACATAGGTTAAGGGTATTTGAGAATAAGGTGCTTAGGAAAATATTTGGGGCTAAGCGGGATGAAGTTACAGGAGAATGGAGAAAGTTACACAACACAGAACTACACGTATTGTATTGTTCACCTGACATAATTAGGAACATTAAATCCAGACGTTTGAGATGGGCAGGGCATGTAGCACGTATGGGCGAATCCAGAAATGCATATAAGGTGTTAGTTGGGAGACCGGAGGGAAAAAGACCTTTAGGGAGGCCGAGACGTAGATAGGAGGATAATATTAAAATGGATTTGAGGGAGGTGGGTTATGATGATAGAGACTGGATTAATCTTGCACAGGATAGGGACCGCTGGCGGACTTATGTGAGGGCGGCAATGAACCTTCGGGTTCCTTAACAGCCATTTGTAAGTAAGTAAGTAATTTTTATTCTCCGTGTTATTTACTTATTTGTTTTCTTTAGTATCTTTCGTTGGACTTTGTTCTCTATTGCTACTAAGGTTGGATAAAAAGTAATGGTAACAGTTCGATAATTCTGACATGGCTTTATTCACAGGGGTACAACATTTACGTACCTTCAAAATAGTCACCCCCCTTATTTATCACCTTTTGTCAAATGTTTAGAAGGCTTCGTGCACCATCAGCGCGTCCATCTTTGTTGATGTTCCGTATTGACCGCCCTATAGTACGGATAAGTTCATCTCTGGTATTGTACCGCGTCCCTCATAGTTTATCTTTCATTTTGGCGAAGAGATCGTAATCACACGTACTCATATCGGGTGACTACGGTGGCTGTTCCAGAATCTTCCATTGGCAGCGGCGCAAGAGGTCCTTGACAGCAACAGCGGTGTGACTCCTTGTATTGTCATGTCGTTTTCTCCTGAGCGCTGGACGAAGGTGGTGGTGCTTCACGCAGTCCCTGAAAACATTCTTGTGCACTACGACCTCGTGCCACATCTATTTTGATCCAGGAACGTTGCTCTAGTTTTGTAAACATGATCTTAGGGCGCTCGCACTGTCCCTATGAAAGTCAACGTTCTACACACTGCAGTAGATTAACAGAGTACTGTCGCCGCTGGCTGCACTAACTCATCTAACAGTCCTTGTTCATGTCCATACAGCTCGCAGCTCTCGAACGCACCATCGTCATGTGACAGCAGTGTTGCCATAACTTTTTATCCAACCTATGTATTTTACTCATGTTTATTTTATTGTTTTACTTTCTGTTTCGGCCAAGTTGGTCTAAGGCGCGCTGCCCTTAGGCGGGGCGATATGAAAGTTCGTGGGTTCCAATCCTGTTTCGGGCATGGATGGATGTCTCTTGTTAATGTTCTGTCCTGTGTGTGTCTCAGTGGAGGTCCCTATTAGTGTTCTGCAATGTTCGAAAATGAGAGAGGCAACCAAGACATCACAAACTTCGTCTAATTTCATATGAAAAACTTATCTGTGCTAAAATTCTGAATTTAAAATTCATGTTGTGTTCAGATAAGTTTGTGAAATAATATCATATAAATTAGTTTTTTATTTTTCAGTCAATCAGTTATCATGTTATGATGGCAGAAATGGATTCTGTTACATCAAGATACAATATTAATATAGGTCACGAATATTTTCGACTGATTTTCAAGTCATCTTCAGGTGATAGTTTTCTAACAAACATACATTTGAACTAGGTGAAAATATTATTTAAACACATTTTTATAAAACACTAGTAAATAGTCTGACCACGCATACTTTACATAAAATGGTTGAATGGCGTACATAGTCTTAAAATTAAAATGACATACATATAGAAAGCCTTCCAGTGAACATAATTGTAATACAATATATTGAGAGGCATGCAGTGTGCCTGAATTATGAATTACAAACATTTAAAATTATTATATTTAAAACTGAAGACTAGGCTTGTTCTTTATGACGTTCAATGTATTGGAAGACTGAGATTTTCTTTTACATCCACTTCATACAGTCTTCCAATACATTGAACGTCATAAAGAACAAGCCCAGTCTTCAGTTTTAAATATAATAATTTTAAATGTTTTTAATTCATAATTCAGGTAAACTGCATGTCTCTCAATATATTGTATTACAATTATGTTCACTGGAGGGCTCTCTATCTGTATGTAATTTTAATTTTAAGACTTTGTACGCCATTCAACCATTTTATGTAAAGTATGCATGGTCAGACTATTTACTAGTGTTTTATAAAAATGTGTTTAAATAATATTCTCACCTAGTTCGAATGTATGTTTGTTAGAAAACTATCACCTGAAGATGACTTGAAAATAAGTCGAAAATATTCGTGACGTAATATTAACATTGTATCTTGATTAACAGAATCCATTTCTGCCATCATAACATGATAAGTGATTGACTGAAAAATAAAAAACTAATTTATATGATATTATAAAATTCTGAAGCTGTTAAAACAGCGGAAGTGGAGGACAGCGAATATTTGATAAGATGATGGAACAAACACGACAGGCTGTAATGCGGGTGTTTCAGTGTTGTCCATCCAATTTTCTGTGGTCTTGTGACTGACATGTGACTTGGAGTGACAATTCTTTCACTGTTACGCGTTTTTCAGCCACAACCATGTTGTTAACGTGCTGCACATTGTCAGGACTTCGTGCAGTGCAGGGTCTGCCGCTGCGAGAGTATCCCGAATATTGGCGTGCCCTCTTTCACCAGATAATCTGCTTGCCCACCGACTAACCGTACTGCGATCGACAGCTGCATCTTCATACACCTTTTTCAACCTCTTGTGAATGTTTCCCACTGCCTCCTTCTCACAGCACAGGAACTCGATAACAGCACGTTGCTTCTGACGAATGTCAAATACAGCAGCCATCTTGAAGGAGTGCTGTCATGGCGCCACTCATGGGAACGACTTAAGTTAAATTTGAATACAAGGGGAAAGGATGTATTTATAACCTTCATAAATTGCAAAGGTGTAGAATAAAAAGTAAATTAAAAAAAAATGTTGTGCATTACTTTTGGAGTGATCCTCGTATGTCATGGAGTTTGAACGCTAAAATTCTGATCCTGTATGCAGACTTTGCTACTCAATGTCTTGTAGGTACCTTTAATCTTTAAATTCGCAAAGTATCCTATAGGATACAACAGGTTAATAGACTATCTATATATAATTTGAACTGGTAATGGAAATTACGGGAAAACGGCTGAACGGATTTTAATAAATAGCCCCTCATTTTGAAGTTTGGAACCAAAAGTTTTTCGGAAAAATAGTAGTTTTCAGTGAAATATCAATTTTTAAACATAATTTTCCTATTTTCCAAAATCCATCTGTCGTCAGTTTTGAGAACTAGCTAATTGCATTCAGGAGAAGCGAAGCGAGTATCAAGTCGGCCGTGTTGCATTTCAGAATAAAACAAAACACACACTACAGTAAACAATATTACACGAAGGACATGATCTGCAAGAATGCTGACATATTTAGAGCTCAAATTAAATTGGTTATTAAAAACTTAACTTACTAAAAATAATTTACAGGTCCGATTCTGTGGTGTGTAATTTTCTGGGTACAGATGTGTATTGGATATTAAAAACTACAAAACTTGAGGTGGTTTGATGACATTATTACTATTAGAAATGAAATATTATTGTAGTTAATGCCGTGATGTGACTATTTTTCATTAATTATACATATTAATGCTATATTGATGATATGAAAGTGAAACATTTTGGGGTTATATAAGTAGATGTAGAGAATAACTTAAATTAGATTTTGATTTCTATATTTTACTGAATGGTGGCTCTATAGTATATATAGTATATGTTACTGAAAGCTATAAAACTTACGTAAGATAATAATATTATTAAAAATCAAATATTTTTATAGTTATTAATCAAGTGGGGTTGGGTCTTTTTCATATATTTAATGGCGGTGTGGTGTAGATATTCATATGCGTGGTTCTCTTCAGTATTGGCTCGAGAGAGAGAATCTTTCATTATTATGGAAGCAAATAACTTTCAGAATGTCTGGTATTCTTCATTGAAAATATATCTGAAAAAGGTTTATTTGAACGTCTAATGAACTTAGTTTGCAGCACTTGCTGCACAAGCCACTAGTATGCTATAATTTTAATAGAACAAAAGAAAAAACAATTGGCACGAAAATTAAAATTTCACAATACTATAATATTGTACAACATATAAAATGTGGACATTGCGATAGTTGTTTTCTTTACAGTCCGAGATGGTTTAATAAACTAATGTAAGAAATTAAGTTATGCCAATTTAAGGAAATATACCTTACTATAATAACACCAGACAGCTAGCAGTTCTGCGCGCGAACGACGCTGATGCTGCTACCTAGGCGGCCGGTGTAGCGATACTCGCGAAACAAGCTGTAATCAACTGCAATGTATATTGTTGCTGTGTGTTAAAATGTCAGGGTATATATGTGCTGTTTATAATTGCTACAAAATTACAGCATTACAAATTGCTCCAAATCGTACTTTCTATTTCCGAGGGATCATAAAATGTGAGTTAACAACATTCTTTAGTAGGCCTAATTCCTTCGTCTTTGTGTTGATAAAAAATACAAATTAGCTTTTTTTTATTTAGACCTAATAAATGAATAGAATTTAAAATGTATTGGACATTTTAAGGTTTTATCAAATTAAGTTTTATTGTTGTCCACATGCCTTTACTAACAATTATTACAAGCATCAGATTACTATCAATTTTATCTTTGCAGTTGTCAACAATGCGTATATAAAGCATTATTGTAAATTCATTCTTAATGTGAGAATTGATTTTGTCTCACTAAACCAAAGAAAAAATATGTAACAATTAATTACGGAAAGTAATATGAAGTATACAATATTTATCATAATATGCAGCTCTGATATAAGGTAATAATTTTACATTAAATACTATTCAACATTTGTTAAGTGTTTCATATAATATTATTCCACTTTAGTAACTCACGTTTTAAACAATAGTACGATTCCCGCTATGTTAATATATTTTGTATTTGTGGACGTAATTCTACGCCGCTCCGCTAGATGTCAGGTCCGCGATATTTCGCACTCACGTCAATGCTGCTAGTATACAGCTGTCCGGTATTATTATAGTAAGCAGCGTATTCCGAATCTCACCGGTAAGCAATCCGATGGCATCACGGTGTTCCGAATTCCACCGATGACGTCATTGATGCTCCACCGGTGTCGCACCGGTGCCATCAACTTGCAGCGGTGGTGGCAGTCTCCATCAGCCGCCATCAGTGAATCTGATTGGTTCTTGTATAGGGCGGGAATTAGCAGACGAATAACATCGTGCACAGTTGTGTCATGGCGGTGTGTTCTGCTTTAGTTCTGCTGTATTGTTTGTAATGAGCACAACGTAAAAACAATATGTTAATGGCTTATGAGCGAACATGTCAACGGAGCAGTTATTACTACCGGTTCAAGAAATAAATTGTTTATGCAATCTTTTCTTTGAATGAGATGGGAGTACGACAATTTCGCAAAATTTTGCTAGCGTAGCACAGACAACTTGTACAGTCGCCATGACAGCCATCGATCCTTCCAGCAGTTTTGTTCCTTATTTCGCTGCATCGTGACGTCATTGATGCCACCTGACCGGTGAGATTCGGAATACGCTGAAGGTATTTGATGTAAGGGTTAAGGGCAAAGGACACGCCGACCAGTACGATGATAGGTTCTATTCTGTTTAGATTCGATTCTTGAATTATTACCGGATCATTCCTGTCTTGTTAATAATTGAATTATTCATTTTGACACTAACTTAAAAGCCTGTAACTATGAAGGTTGTAAATGTGCATCGTTACGATGAGATTTATGTGGACGAATTGTGAATGGTCTCATTTACCAGAATGGAATCCGGCTTTTATGCAGGCGTTATGTTTATGGCTTCATTAACAATTCAAATGTTACGAACTTCCACTACTGCAAACCAGTTTTGTTGTGTTTCATTTCTGACACTAATTACTACTTACTAAGACTTCGCAGTTGCGACGGATATCTTGTACGACAGTTTACTACTTCGACTCCTGGGAGTGATATTGTTCAGGTCCATCAGTAAGTTATTCTGATGCTGTTATTATAACAACGAAATACTATGGATAGTTACGCCTACTTGATGATTTGTTGCAATTAACATTTTACTCGAGAGAGAGAAAGAGAGCGAGAGAGAGAGAAATAAATCGTCCGGCCTTAATTTAGGGTGATCACGAGGATCCGGAAATTAATAGCAAATAAAAATATAATTAATTAAATATGAGTATTGTTATAAAAATAAAATGTAATAATTAAGCACCACTGATTATCAATTCTAAAATAAAATCTTAGAAGATGACTTTAAAATTATACTTATAAATAAAAGATTTTATTTAAAATTAGCATATCCTTAATTAAGGCCTTCTGAGTGGTATAAATGAAATTGTATAATCTGGAGGGAATATTTAAGAATGCGGGAGATGATTTTTTGAATTTCAAAAGAAGATATTGATAATTGTTTTAAAAAAATACATGTAAATTTTGGTAAAGAACTCCGAGCACCAAAAAATAAACCTGTCACTGACCAATTGAGCCGTTCAGAGCAGAAGTGGTGTAAGTCTAAATTGAGTAATGAGGTTTAAAGTAAAAAATTCTGTAAAATACAGCGCAAAGTAGCAATTAATATGTCCTTCGTGCTATCCATTGACTACTAATAGTTTAAATAAATTAAATATGAATTGCTACTTTGCGCTGTATTTTACAGAATGTTTACTTTAACCCTCATTACCAATTTTTGACTTACACCACTTCTGTTCTGAACGGCTCAATTGAAGAGAGGAATGTTATACTTGGCACTAAGTTAGGGAATACAAGGTTCATAAATGACCCTCTTTTCATGATCAACCTACTTAATTTCGTTGGTTTTTCTTGTTCTAAATGTTTACTCATTGTGCCTGTTTTGCTCGGTAAATTACATTTGAGCAAATGGGAATTATATTAGAGCAAATTGACACTTACTGTTTGAGCAAATTTTGAGTATCTTTTCAGAAAATATAGAAGAGTTGGTTATTTGTTTTCTTATTAAAGATACGACGCCCTCTGAAAAGATGGACGGAGACCGTAACAGGCCACTAGGCCTAATACCTGCAAGGACAATGATGATGATGATGATGATGATGATGATGATGATGATGATTAAAGATACGACAGTAATGTAAATGCTAATTCTCCATTTTCTGCGAGATGATTCCTTGTCATGTTATCACATATTCACCGCAATTCTATCGGCACGTCTGTACACCGAATTTTGACAAAAAAAAATGAAATTTTGATTTTTATCGTTTTTCGGTAGTTTAGTATGTGTAAAATGATAATATGATTTTATTTCTTCTAATTGTCAGCTTTTAGCCATATCTTCAGCAAAAATATTGCAGTAATTCTTAATGCAAAAATGTTATCAATGAAAAATTTTTTCTTGTATGACTTGAGGCTTTCCCGGCGTTTGATGTAGAATAACTCTTCTCGGGTTCTCAGCCAGGTGAGTTGGAGATTAGCTTCCAAGCTTTCGACGGCTAGCTCTGCCATCTTCTTCAGGGACGAAGTGAAGAAGATGGCAGAGCTAGCCGTCGAAAGCTTGGAAGCTAATCTCCAACTCACCTGGCTGAGAACCCGAGAAGAGTTATTCTAAATTTTTTCTTGTCAACCGCTCAGTGGAATTTTAAATTTATTTAGCCGGTTGTATACATAAAAGTATGTTACATATGCCCTATTTTTTCTACATTTGTGTCTTTTATTACTTCTCAGGAGAGTGCACCAAAAATTGAGGAATTTAACATTGCAAGATATGGAAACTTTGACACCATTTTTCTGCACTTTCTTATTTTTTGTGACATTGGTGCACTTTTCTCAGAAAGTATTGTATCCAGAAGGCTGAAATTAATATACAATATCAATGTGATGGCATTTTACACAGTAGGTTAAGAAATTAAGGGTGGTATTCATAGACATTTCGCAGCACGCGCTACGAGCGTACTAAGCTAGCCCCGGCTATCCACTGGTTACTAGTACAGAATTCAAATCATATCCTATCGCTAACACTGGTTTATGAATACGAAAAACGCTGATCATCCACCGGAAGCCCGCGCTAAAAATGTCTATGAATACGGCCCTAAGTTTATTTCTATCTTCAACAAAGATAAAAAATAGTTTGCTGTCAATCTTAATGCAAAAAATGTTATCAATGAATTTTTTTTGCCAGCCGTTCAGTGGAATTTAAAATTTATTTAACTAGTTGTATACATAAACGTATGATACATATGCCCTATTTTTTCTACATTTGTATCTTTTGTAACTTCTAAGAAAGGTGTACCCAAAATTGAGGAATTTAACATTGTAAGATATGGAAGTACAGACTCCCCTTAATGAGAGGTTTGCTTACCTGGCGAGTGAGAATGATATAGTCCTAAGCCACACAGACAAAATTTTACAAGGGAGCGTGTTAAAGGTGTAGAGTCCAATGCTATTAGGTGCTGTATCATAATTTCTTCGGCGTATACTTACGTAATTTGTTGAGTAATTTTTATAATATTTTAATAGTAGCTTCCCCATATGTTTAAGAAAGTCGCACAAAAACATTTTTGTTAAAAATGTGGCTTTGGACGATCTCATTCTCACCCTTCAATTCTCTATGTAAAAATAACTTTTACAATTGAGGATCTAACATTATGTTATGATACGTACAAACCGTTTTTGGCGCATAAATGAGTCATTTACAGTTGAGCTACGACAAAGACAATTTAGTATGATATCCTCATATGGATGTCCCTCCCTTAGATTGAATATAATGCAATTTGAAAAATTGGCACTTACCACATTAAGAATGTTAGGTGTTCAATTCATGGCAACAAAATAAAAAAAAAGTATTATTGATATATTCAGTTGATAAGGACAATTTATCGTCAACCTCATTATAAATGAAGCAAGAAGAAAGAATTTAAAATATATTCAGAACTGTATAATATATTAGCGAAAACAATTTTTCCTGCACAGATTGCACTTTCATTTTTAAAATGTAATTACCCTTAAAATAAAAGTGTTTTATTAATGTATTGTCAAACCACTGTACCAAATTGTAGCGCAAAAGTAATTTAGGATATGTAGAAATTAAATTTTGAATTTTACTGAATTCATACTAATGAAAGATTTAAGAACTTACATACTATCTTAAACCCATCATTGCTTGCCCACACACAATACCTATGTGCGTCACTTGCTCAAAAGACAATCTCATTTTTGATCGTGAGGTAGACCTTTTTCGCATATTTTCTCAAAAGTGTGTCACCCGTTTCACTTAGAATACACAAGGTCGTAAATGTTTCTTGTAATGTATGTATGTATGTATGTATGTATGTATGTATGTATGTATGTATGTATGTATGTATGTATGTATGTATGTATGTATGTATGTATGTATGTATGTATGTATGTATGTATGTATGTTTGTATTTTTAGTAGGTTATTTTACGATGATTTATCAACATCTTAGGTTATTTAGCGTCTGAATGAGATGGTGATAATGCCGGTGAAATGAGTCCGGGGTCCAGCACCGATAGTCACACAGCATTTGCTCATATTCGGTTGAGGGAAAACCCCGGAAAAACCTCAACGAATTAACTTGTCCCGACCGGAAATTGAACCCGGGATGCCTGGTTTCGAGGCCAGACACGATAACCGTTACTCCACAGATGTGGACTGTATGTATGTATGTATGTATGTATGTATGTTTGTAAAGGGTGCGGCAAAACATCCTCCCTAATTTAAAGTCCTTACTTTTTTGAAGAGGATGGTGCTACTGTGACAGTAAACTCTCAGCGGTACACTTTTACGATCAACAATTTTTTGGCATCAAGACTCAATGCGCTGCAGATTGACCAGGTATGGTTTCAGCAGGATGGAGTCACCTCTCACACAGCTCAGATTTCTCTCCAAGCCCTGAGACAGATGTTTCCCGGACGCTTAATTTCTTCACATGGCGACGTCCCCTGGCCAGCACGATCACCAGACCTTGCATCCTGCAATTTTTTTCTATGGGGACAACTTAAGGCTGAGGTGTTCGAACATCTGCCGATGACTTTGCCAGACCTAAGAAATGCAATACAGGAAGAAATTGGTCTTATTCCTCAATAAATGCTAGTTAGAGTGATGCAGAATTTCCTAAGTCGCATTCAACAATGCATTGATAGTGAAGGACACCACTTGAGAGACACGTTATTCAAAAAATGAAAAATTCCCACTTATAAGATACCGTTCATATTAATAAAGTTTCCTTATTTTGATCCATCTGTTTTTTATTTAAACTTTAAATTAGGAAGGATGTTTTGCCGCACTCTTTATGTATGTATGTATGTATGTATGTATGTATGTATGTATGTATGTATGTATGTATGTATGTATGTATGTATGTATGTATGTATGTTATGTATGCATGCATTGTATGTATGTATGTATGTACGTGTGTGTATGTATGTATGCATGCATGAATGCATTGTATGTATGCATGTATGTATGTATGTATGTAATGTATGTAGGCGTACGTATGTATGTAATGTATGTACGTATGTATGTATGTTATGTATGTATGTATGTTATGTATGTATGCATGCATTGTATGTATGTATGTATGTATGTACGTGTGTGTATGTACGTATGCATGCATGAATGCATTGTATGTATGCATGTATGTATGTATGTATGTAATGTATGTAGGCGTACGTATGTATGTAATGTATGTACGTATGTATGTATTTATGTATGTATGTATGTAATGTATGTATGTAATGTATGTATGTATGTATGTATGTATTTATGTATGTAATGTATGTATGTAATGTATGTATGTATGTATGTAGGCGTACGTATGTATGTTATGTATGTTATTTATGTATGTATGTATGTATGTATGTATGTATGTAATGTATGTAGGCGTACGTATGTATGTATTTATGTATGTATGTATGTATGTATGTATGTAATGTATGTAGGCGTACGTATGTATGTAATGTATGTACGTATGTATGTAATGTATGTACGTATGTATGTATTTATGTATGTATGTATGTAATGTATGTATGTAATGTATGTATGTATGTATTTATGTATGTAATGTATGTATGTATGTATGTATGTATGTAGGCGTACGTATGTATGTTATGTATGTATGTATGTATGTATGTATGTATTTTTGTATGTATGTATGTATGTATGTATGTAATGTATGTTATGTATGTATGTAATGTATGTTATTTATGTATGTATGTATGTATGTTATGTATGTATGCATGCATTGTATGTATGTATGTATGTATGTATGTACGTGTGTGTATGTATGTATGCATGCATGAATGCATTGTATGTATCTATGTATGTATGTATGTATGTATGTATGTATGTATGTATGTATGTATGTATGTGTGTATGTATGCATGTATGTATGTAATGTATGTAGGCGTACGTATGTATGTAATGTATGTACGTATGTATGTATTTATGTATGTATGTATGTATGTATGTATGTAATGTATGTGTGTATGTATGTATGTATGTATGTAATGTATGTTATGTATGCATGCATTGTATGTATGTATGTATATATGTATGTATGTATGTATGCGTGCGTGCGATAGTCGAAACTTCAACATGTGCGGTTCCAAACCCCGGTTGTGGTCCTGACTTAGCCTACATAGCTGTGATTTAGGCTCTCGTGTACAGAACACGGAGATTCATCTCTCATTCACTATTATTGCTGTAATAAGTGTAGTTTATTCATAGCGCGGTATTTCGGGAAATACTTTGTCAATTCGGTGTCGCTGCTTGATGGATGAGTGCTACAATATTCTGGGATCAGTATTAGCGGCTGATTGTGCCATTTTGCTGAATGATGGACAGACTACTGATTAATGAAGTGATTGATTGTGCACCGATTGACAGGTAACTAACGGCATGAGTGATTGGCTAAATGATTTACCGGTCGATCGATTCCCTCTCCGGTTTCCTGAGTAATTAAATGCTTACTTGTGGTTCGTTGACGGGACTCTAAGCCGACTTAACCGGGATTAAGTGTTAATTGAGATTAGCGGCATGAAGAATCATCTACTTCAAGATTACTTGTGGCGTTTTTAACAGTGATTAAGAGGTGGTATGTAGTATAAAAAATCTGCATATGCTTTTAAAGTGACCTAACAGCAATTAAGAGTTGGCTGATGATTAACTAAAAATAGAACAAAATCATAGTAGGCCTTTAAACACCACAACGTCTAACAGACAGCCCTCCAAATGAGTAGAAGGTAATATTTATGTAATGCGTCATTAATACTGTAAAATGTTATGAAAGTTGCAACGAAACTGAAAATTATTGTGGAAACGAATTATACTTTATGGAATGAATTAAATGTGAGGTGTTACTCTTATCGATATTATGGCTTTTAGAATATGCTTATGAGTTTATCATCATATGATTCGTATTATATTTTCTCTGGGTTTCCTATAAACGTCGGGTATGTTCTTGTGACTGTGAAAGTATACATTCCACGAATTAAAGTTTTGTTCTACGGCACGAGATAAATATAAGCAGATGAATGAATAAATAAATGAATGGATAAGTGGATTAATGAATGAGCGAAATTGTAGGCGAACAAATAAATGGGAAAAGTAGTTAATAGATAATGAATTAACGTATTCTGAATGAATAAATTGATCTATAAATCATGGAATAAATGAGTAAGAGAATGAATTAATACGAGTAAATGAGTAATAATTGTATAAGTAAATTAATGGACGAGAAACTGAATACATATTATGTAAATTGAGTAAAGAAGTGAATGCATAAATAAGTGACTGTGTAAGAAAGTACATGCTTAGTAAATCAATGAGTAAAGAAGTGAATGCATAATAAGTGATTGAGTAAGAAAGTAAATATTTCGTACATTGATGAGTAAAGAAGTGAATGCATAAATAAATGATTTGAGTAAGAAATAAATGCTTAGTAAATAACTGAGTAAAGAAGTGAATTCATAAATAAGTGATTAAGTAAGAAAGTAAATGCTTGGCAAATCATTGAGTATAGAAGTGAATGCATAAATAAGTGATTTAGTAAGAAAGAAAATGCTTAGTAAATCACTGCGTAAAGAAGTGAATGCATAATAAGTGATTGAGTAAGAAAGTAAATATTTCGTACATTGATGAGTAAAGTAGTGAATGCATAAATAAATAATTTGAGTAAGAAATAAATGCTTAGTAAATAACTGAGTAAAGAAGTGAACTCATAAATAAGTGATTAAGTAAGAAAGTAAATGCTTGGCAAATCATTGAGTATAGAAGTGAATGCATAAATAAGTGATTTAGTAAGAAAGAAAATGCTTAGTAAATCACTGCGTAAAGAAGTGAATGCATATGTAAGTGAATACGTAAACCAGTGAATAGGTAAATCAATGCATAAGAAATTGAATGTGTCAGTAAGTGAATTGATAAGTGAAAGGATTGATAAACGAATGGATAAGTGAATAACAAGTGACTGAATGGATAAATAAGTACGAGCAATTGGATAAGTTGTAGTGAATAATAAAGGAACGATTAAATAAATGTAAGAATAAGTGAGTAATGAGTAGTTAGTAAATGCACGATTATGTGAATAAATGGACGCATAAATATGTCTGATGGTAAGTAGTTGAGTCGATCAATGAAAATATATAATTAATGGATGAGTCATTAAATGCAACAGTAATTTCATTTAATGCAGAAATGAATAATTGTAAAATAACTACAGCCACGTTTCAGGAGAGAGGAAAATAATTTCAGGGGGATATTTCATTAGGCCTGTATTTACTAGCGCAACTATGTGATCAAGTATATAAGTTTATTCAGCTTATTTACTTATGGCTTTTAAGGAACCCGGAGGTTCATTGTCGCCCTGACATAAGCCCGCCATCGGTCTCTATCCTGTGCAAGATTAATCCAGTCTCTATCATCATATCCCACCTCCATCAAATTCATTATCCTCCCATCTCCGTCTCGTTTTCCCCAAAGGTCTTTTTCCCTCCGGCCTCCCACTAACATTGTATATGCATTTCTGGATTCGCCCATACGTTCTATTGAATGCAATAATTTATTATACTGGGTGTTCAGTTCAAAGTGTGTCATAGCTCGATGTATGCCGTCACGTGGCTAGTCGATGAGCCTAGAGAATTCAATCTTCCTACACTTCCGCAGAGGTGTATTACTTATCTGCCAGAGAAGTTGCCTAGCAAGTACGGCGTTCATTCAGAAGAGTACTTACCGATACGTACGGTAACGCAGGTAGTGGCAGGAATGTGAACTGTTTCGAAACATGTACTGAGGTGAGTTTTTTCTTACTGTCGGGATATGGGGAGAGGGTTAAGACGGATTACTTGGACACGAAGGATTTGATTTGTATTTTGGAATGTTGCTTGTACGCAACCGATGATAAATACCCTGCGTACGACTTGGCCGCGCAAAACACAGTTCGAAAGAGGTTATGGTAGCACACAGACCATACAGACAGCCATCTGTTGCTACGACGTTCAAGTTATACCGTACACGTTCTCAAGTTCAGATTGAACGCCTTGATTAATAGGCAACTTCTCTGACACAAAAGCTGAAACTCGCTTCAAATCGCTGACTCATCAACAGTGACGTCATGACACACTTTGAAATGAACACCCAGTATTACACTTTTACTACCGCATAATACTTTTGACGAATAAAACGGTACGAAAGGGTGTGTTTAAACCAATCATGGCTGTTTATCGCTACAATTTTATCACTTTCCTAGCATTTGTTTCTTTATTTGCCAATATTTCAAACTGCAAATTCTTTACGGTACTATAAAACATGCTTTGCCATCGTCATTTGTTTCTCGCATAGATGATCAACTGAAAACTTTTTGGTGAAGCTAACATTAGTGAAATAGAATTTTAGTAAGTCAATTAATCTTTATCTTAGAGTATTTTATTTATTCTAATCTTTATATACCTTCTTCTGTTTTTATCACTTCCCTAGCATTTGTTTCTTTGTTTACCAACGTTTCAAACTGCAAATTCTTTGCGGTACTATAAAATATGCTTTGCGGTCGTTATTTGTTTATCACATAGATCAGCCCTGCACAAGGTTTGCGCTCTCCGAGCCGGCTCACAGCTCATGAGCAGAATGCAGATATTAGCTGCGCTCTGTATAAGGGTGGACTGGAAGAAGGGGTGATCTCGTACAAAATATACACAATATATATTACGAATGCTTATGAAATGAATTCCCGTTTAGTGTTTGCAAAACTATCTTGGATTATTATTAATTAATAAAGAAATATTTATTTTACAGAAGTAATAGAAATTCTATAGCTACTTAAATGTACAGTATCATTTTGTTATATTTTTATTTATCAGTACATCAAAACGAGATTTTATGCTGTTGGCAGCTGAAAGGAACAGTAGCCTACTGATCGTAATGAAACATCAGTTACGGATGTTCGAATGTCTACCTTTATTAAAGTTGATTATAGAAAACAGTTGCTCACAAATATAAATGTTGAGCTAAACATAGCAATCATTTTCACAGCCAGCCTGTGTAGTCGTGGATATTATTGCTAATGTTTAGTCTTGTAAAACTCAACCAGGTAAGTAGTATTATTCAAATGATCTTTAGCCCTTAGATCATATTGAAGAGCAAAAAGTTCGAGCTGTAAATTGTTAAATGTTATGTTACGTCTTTTAGATTCCTCCATACTGTACTGTAGCCAGTGGCGTATACTGGTTAAAGGGTTTGGGCTACCACTGACCCTATTATTACACAAAATATATCTAACAATTACTTTAATTTTAATTACTATGGCAAAACTAATAATACAAAATTATTACATTATGTTATATTATAAACTTTTTCTTTTGTAATTTCCTTGCGCTACCGCCGGTAGCCCGGGTAGTCCGCAAAATACGCCCCTGACTGTAGCAGTAGGTAAGCAATGTGAAACAGTTACTGAGAATAGGCCTACACACTCCACTAGATAGCTGAGTGGTCGTTTCCCTCTCCTCTACCTATAGCAAGTCTATGTCATTCTGACGTACCTTCCTCTCCGATTCGGCGAGCGGTAAACACAGCTCTCCCGCTCCGAAGGAGCGCGTGCGCTCGTTGAGCGCTGTTTGTGCAGGTTTGGCATAGATAGTCAACTGAGGATGGCGGCTCCGTTCAAACATTTTGGTGAAGCTAATATTAGTGAAATAGAATTTCAGTAAGTCAATTAATATTTTATTGTATTAGAGTACTTTATTTCTTCTAATCTTTTTATACTTTCTTCTAATCGTGTAATAGTCATTAAATCCCACTCGAGTTTTGATTTTCTCTAGATTTTACATATGTAAAATAATTTTTATGAAAATTCACACACTAAAAAGAATCCGAAATTTCCTTCCGTTGGATCTCAAGAAGAATTTAGTGCAGTCGCTCTTGATGCCTCATTTTGATTACTGTGACCTTAACATGAGACTGACAGAGACTACAGCGTGTTCATAATGCATATGTTCAATTTATTTGCAACGTCAATAGATCTGACACCTTTACTAAATATGCTGCCCTAGGTTTGTCTCAAAGATCGAAGAGCTATTCACTCTCTCATTTTACTCTTCAATATTCTTCAGAACTCTAACCCTAGCTACTTAACTTCTCGTTTTCAACATTTGTCCTCATATCACGAAATAGATACTTGCTCACAACACCATTATCACACTCTTACAACTTACTTACAAATGGCTTTTAACCATTATCACACTCTCCTTTCCTAAACACAGAACATCCTTCTACTCTTCATCTTTCACAGTCTCTGCAGCTCATCTCTGGAACTCTCTACCACAACTTGTCAGAGACTTTCGGACATTATCTAATTTAAAAAATAAACTAAAATTGCACATTTCCAATTCAGATTCCTTTCAATTATAAGCCCTTTTCTTTGCGATAGTTTTGTATATATATATATATATATACAAAACTATCGCAAAGAAAATATATATATATATATATATATATATATATATTTTTTTTTTTTGTGCTCTTAATCACCAGATGAATTTATCATCATACCCTTTTTATTGTGGATTTTATTTAATTTTCGTATTTCTCTTCTTCTTTTTGTATTGTTATTTTATTACATTCCATTTTGTTATATTCTTCCTTACGTTTTCCATATTAATTATTTGTACTAAATTAGTTGCTTTTATTGTGTTTCAATGTATTTTACTTTCATTTTTCTATTGTGGTATTATTTTCATGTTGTTTAGTGCCGATTTTGTTATGCTTAATTATTTTTTTTTGTAATAATATGTTAGTATTCTGTTCTTTACCTTTTTGTTAAATTCTCACTGCTTGTATACTTTGTGACACGGTAGAGTGTAAGGGAAGGCCCTATGGCCTTAACTCTGCCAGTATAAATAAATAAATAATACTAGGCGCATCCAGAAAGTAAGTTTCCCTATTTAAAAAAAAAAGAACACACACTTTCGGGAAAACATTTATTGGCAACAGGTACAGCAATGTTTCAGCCATTTTTCAACATAGCCACCATCAGAATTGAGACACTTGTCGTATTGTGGGATCAACTTTTGTATCCCTCTGTCGTAGAACTCTGTCACCTGTATGGAACCAGCGTGTGACAGACGTCTTCAGCTCTTCGTCGTTGCCAAAACGCTCACCGGAGGACAGGAATTTCTTGAGGTGCAAGAAAACGTGAAAATCGCTGGGAGCAAGATCAGGACTGTAGGGTGGATAATCAAACAACTCCCAGTCAAATTCCGTCAAAACAGCTGCTGTGCGCCGAGCCGTATGTGGACGAGCATTGTCATGTAGGAGCACAACACCTGCAGTAAGCATTCCATGCCTCTTGTTTTGAATGGCACGTCGCAATTTTCGCAGTGTTTCGCAGTAACGGTCAGCGTTCATTGTTTCACCTCTTGGAAGGAAGTCAATGAGCAGAATGCCCTTCCTGTCCCGTGCACATCACTTTCCGTACCGACAGCGTCTGTTTGAATTTCGTCCTGACCGGAGATCCACTATGCCGCCAATGCATTGACTGCTGCTTGGTTTCCGGGGTGAAGTGCGAAATCAAAGTCTCATCGCCCGTGACGATCCTGTCGAGGAATTCGTCGCCGTCATCGTGATACCGTTGTAGAAATGTCAGTGCTGCTCCTAAACGTTGCATTTTGTGTTCGGGTGTCAGGTTTTTCGGCTCCCACCTGGCACACATTTTTTTGAACAGTAGGTGCTTAGTGACAATCTCATGCAACAAGGATCGCGATATCTGCGGAAAATGGCTGCTCAGCTCCGTAATCGTGAAGCAACGGTTCTCCATGATGCACTGCAGCACCAGCTCAACACGATCATCATTGATGAGGGACGGTCGCCCACTGCGCTCTTCATCACGGACACTTTGACGACTTTCGGAAAACTGCCTACACCAGCGACGCACCATCTGCTTACTCATGATGTTCGGCCCATAGACCTGACAGAGCTGCCGATGAATTTCAATTGGCGCAATGCGGCGGCGGCGGGAGAAGGAATAAGAGCTTCTATTTCGGACCACTACTGCCACGCTACTGGCACCAGGCGGGACCTGTCTGGCTGGCATATGATTGATACGTCATAGATCTGTTACGCATGCGCAATTTACACGGCTAATTACGTTTACTTTCAAGGGGAAAAAATCGGGAAACTTACTTTCTGGATGCGCCTCGTAATAATAATAATAATAATAATAATAATAATAATTATTATTATTATTATTATTATTATTATTATTATTATTATTACAGCCAGATGTAGGCTCTGGGGTCTTCCTCAGGTGCGCTTTCCATTCCTCTCTTTACTGCAGCATTTTCTGATTCATTATCTCCATTGTTTTAATCAGTATTAATACTTACTTACTTTTAAGGAACCCGAAGGTTCATTGCCGCCCTCACATAAGCCCGCCAGCGGTCCCTATCCTGTGCAAGATTAATCCAGTCTCTATCATCATACCCCACCTTCCTCAAATCCATTTTAATATTATCCTCCCATCTACGTCTCGGCCTCCCTAAAGGTCTTTTTCCCTCCGGTCTCCCAACTAACACTCTATATGCATTTCTGGATTCGCCCATACGTGCTACATGCCCTGCCCATCTCAAATGTCTGGATTTTAAGTTCCTAATTATGTCAGGTGAAGAATACAATGCGTGCAGTTCTGTGTTGTGTAACTTTCTCCATTCTCCTGTAACTTCATCCCGCTTAGCCCCAAATATTTTCCTAAGCACCTTATTCTCAAACACCCTGAACCTATGTTCCTCTCTCAGAGTGAGAGTCCAAGTTTCACAACCATACAGAAGAACTGGTAATATTAATACTGCTACTAATAAAAACAGGTTAAGAATAAGGAAACTTGTCAAGAATTTTAGAGGTGTCGGTACAGTTGCTACTACACAGTCTCGACGCTGGGATCCTTGTGATGTGGAAGTTGGTGAGCGGCACATGACGCGCAGAGCGTTTACATACAGTACACATAAAACCATACACACACACTGCAGTGCAGTAGCAAACGCCGCCGTCCGATCCATCAATGTCAGAGTAACACCGGCCTGCTGTCTTCTTTTTGTCCGGGGTGCCAACACGTTCAATTTTCTGTCCTCGCCAGCAGGTATGGAAACTGTGTGTTCTGTTTTCAAAAAGGCATTTACTAAGGGGAGATGGATGCGAGAAGCTGTATGTATTAGTGTCCATAACTTCTAAGTGATGGTCCTGGCTTTTGACCGCAGTGAAGACAGTCCTACAACAGGGTGTCACTCTTTATAAGCCACTACTTCGCTTTCCTAGACCAGGGGTGCGTAAAATTTTCTGTGACAGTTTTTCTTGCTTATGATCCGACTTGACTTCGTCGAGAGAGCGACAGATTGCGAATTGGGAGAGGACTGTTGTCGAACAAGGAACTTTTCATCTCTCCTCAAGGGACCCGTCATCAGTTCAGCGAACTACACAGGTTGCTAACTAATATGTGGGAAACGTTTGGGGAGTGGGTAGAGGACCTAAAACAAAAAAAAAAAAAAAACTTTTCATGTAAATATATAGTTATTAATTTTTCTTTTTTTTTTAATTACTGGCACTTCTTAGTTTAAACATGTTTGCTTATTACACATTTGCAATATTTACACTAACAATAAAATAAATATAAAATTTAATAATTTTACTTCTAACTATAGATCTATAAATCAAGGAGTACGACAAGCTTGCCCATTGTCACCAAGTCTCTTCAGTATATAAATGGATGAAATAATACGCCTATGGTTCCATAAGACTAAACACAGTTCTTTTCGCGGACGACCAAGTATTAGTTGCAAACTCCGAAGACAATTTACAGATGGGTATATTTAAACTAAATAAAATCATAGAAGAACATGGCATGAAGATTTCACCAAAATAATCAAAATAATGGCATTTGGAGGTACAAGCCCAATCCGAAGCAAAATTCTTGTTGAAAATGTGATTTTAGAACAGATAAATTCCTTTTCATACTCAGGATGTAATATATCATACGAAGGAGAGAATGATGTAAGCAGAAAAATTAACAAATTTTTACAAATATTAGGACTGCTAAACCATACCCTAAAACCAAGTTTAGTACAGAAACATTCCAGAATAAAGCTATATAAAACCCTTGCACTACCAACTCTCCTCTATGGAAGCGAAATTTGGGTTCTGAAACAAAGAGATATCAGCAGATTAAGAGCAGCTGAAATGAAATATCTGCAGGATACACACTTCTGGACCACAAGAGGAACGAGGATATACTGCAGGAACTCAACATGCAACCATTAGAAGAAAACATTACAGAATACAGAAATAGATGGCTTGAACACATTTCTCGTATGGAAGCTGGGCGGACACCCCAAGAAATGCTAAAATACCACCCTCAAGGACGACGATGACCTGGACGTCCACAGAAACGTCTATTGGATCATGTATAGCTGGAACCGAAACAGGGCAACAATGCCTAATTTCATGCCTGGAATATGATGATGATGATGCTTATTACAAGTTAATTTTTACATATTTTCTTACAAAGTGCATGCATAATTCTACAGATAGTGATCAAAATTTCCACCATGAGATGTAATATAGACTTTTAAGTGCCCCATCATGGACTGTCTTGCTCCCTTCCTTATTCCAGGTGTCTGTTGTATCTGCTGACATCCTTCTTCAACACGCTGGGGATAAATTTCAATGTTCTCAATAGGTCTTGAATACACAGTTGCTTTTAAATGACCCCCAAAGGTGAAAATCCAATGGACTGAAGTCAGGAAAACGAGCAGGCCAGAATATTGGCCCCACGCTATCTATTCATTTACTAGGAAATAGCTGATTTAGTATCATTCTAGCAGTAAAAGAAAAGTGGGGCGGAGTCAGGTCATGCATGAACCCCATATTATGTTTTGATTTTAGTTGTCAGATGGCAACAATAAGTAGATTCCCTTTTTATAATGCCTATTGATTTAATAAACAGTGACCCATTGCTGTAAGAAGTAAATTATATGACTTTTTTTTTACTTTTTTTTAGGTCCTCTATCCATTCTTGAAAGGTTTTTCAGAGATTAGTTAACACGCTTATAATCTAATAACGAACTTTCTCGTGGTTTAAAGTACGAGTACACAGCATATGAGATAAATCCCGCAATGTAATAGGCGACGTAGAGCTTGTAGTAGCTTGCACAATTATTTAATCAGCGCCAAGCATCCTCTGCAACGACTGGAGCATCTCGCTTTTCTTTTGGTTTTATTTCCTTCCATTAAATAACTACTTTATTCATTACTTCATGAACATAATAATTGACTATTTCACTCACTCATACTCAGATAAATAATTCATTTATATTTTAACTTATATGCATATTCACTCACACTCCATTAAATAATTCATTCATTCAATTATATACGTAACGATTGTTTGACTAATTCACTCACTCACTGCTCCATTAAATAATTCATTTATTCATTAACTTATGTACATACTTACACATTTTTAATTCACTAATTCACTGTCTCATTAAATAATGTGTTCATTAACTTATGTACTGTCAGTAACAATAAATTATTTCATATAGTACTCAATTAATGTAATTCATTGATTAAAGTTCTCGTTAACACTTTGTTAAAAACATAAAATTTACTCTGTCACACGTTAAAAGTGTTAAATTGTTTAAAAAGGTATTTACCTTCGACAGACGGCCCGTTTCGACGTTATTTGTCGTCGTCTTCAGTGTCTCTTGAACCACCTGAAGAGACACTGAAGACGACGACAGCGTCGAAACAGGCCGTCTGTCGAAGGTAAAGGTAACACTTTTAACGTGTGATAGAGTAAATTTTATGTAATTAATGTAATTTATATAAATTAATTGTTTAATTAATTCACTCATACTCCGTAAACGCAATTTATTTATTACTGAACTTATGTGTACATAACATTTGATTAATTAAGTCATTCAGTAGTTCATTTAATAATAATATTATTTTCATCGAATTCTCGTTTTTTCAAAATTTGTGACTGAAGCCCTTTTTGCATGGGGCGATTCAATTATTTTATTGCTTAAGTTACATACATAAAATTGATTAATCCAATCTCACTACTTTCTTAAATTATTAATTTATTCATTAACTTATATACCTATATAACAATTGATTAATTCACTCTTTCACTGTTCCATCACACAATTGATTAATTCACTCACGAACTACGCCATTAAATAATTAATTATTCATTGACTTACATAAAAATTGATTAATGAATTCAATCACTCAGATTAAAATAAATAATTAAGTTGTATACATAAACATTTTATTAATTCGTCACTCATTACTGAATTAAATAATTAGTTCATTCGTTAATTTATATATCTAACAATTAATTGATTGACCAGTTCACTCATTCACTACTGCATGGAATAATTTATCCATTGAAATATTTAAGAGAGAGAGCAGCCATTAAACAAAATATTGCAATAGGCTTAGTCAAAAACTAAAAACTTCATAATTATTTTAACATATAAGATTAATTTACCTTCCATTTCAAACTCATTAATATTATAAAATGCTTTGGTTAAAAGCCAGTTTTTCAATACTCTCTTAAATTTATTAATACTACAGGATGTTTCACTTCAGGGAAGTAAATTAAATAGCTTAATTCCAACAACCCTATAACAATTTTGAACTTTTGCTAATCTAGTGTATTCAAAGTCATTATAATTTCCCTTTGTAGTGTTATACTTATGTCGACCTACATCACCCCACAAATTGACTGTATTAATTCTCTCTAACAAACAACAAACTGTAAAAAATGTAAAGACAAGGTACAGTCATTATTTTCAACTCTTGAAAATACCTCCTACAGGAGCCTGTTTGCTTAATCCCCGTTATACATCTCACAGCCTTTTTCTGCCATAAGAAAACCTGTTTTACCCCAATTTAATTCCCCTATAGGAGAATCCCATAGGAATGATAAAACGCAAAATATGCATGCAATACTAAATTGGTTTGTGTACATAATTTCAGTTTTCTAATCAGATACAACATTCTTGTTAATTTAATAATTACCTTAAAAGTATGAATGTCACAATTCAGTTTACTATCTAAATATATACGTAATATTTTTACACTTTTAACATTAATATTCCAGATTAATTTTAAAGGGCCGCGGTATTTTGACCATGCAAAGATAGCATAATCATTCATCCATTGGATCCATAATTTCATTTGTAGGTGTATTAATATTTATCTTCATTATATGAGAAAGAATAAGGACTTTCTCTGTCTTATTTTCGTGTATAGTTAATCTATTAGAATCAAACCAAGTTGCACATTTACTTATTACTTCTTCATTAAATTTTTCAAGAGTATTCATGAAGTATGTAGACCTACATAACAATTGATTGCTTAATTAATTCACTTACTACTCAATTAAAATTACGAGTATTTTATTTATTAATTTTATACCTAACAATTGATTAATTGACTCATTCGCTACTCCATTAGATATTTAATTTATTGATTAATATTTGCACATAACAACTGGCTGGTTAATCCGCTCATTCCTTACTCCATTAAATAATTAATTTCTTAATTAACTTACGTATGTAGCAAGCAATTGATTGGCTGATTCACTCGGTGACTACTCCAATGAATAATTATAATTAATTTATTCATTAATTTATATACATAGTATTTGTTTAATTAAATCACTCGCTGCTCCATTAAAATAATTAATTTGTTAATTAACTTATGTAGCAAGTAACTGATTGGCTGATTCACTCGGTGACTACTCCATTGAATAATTAAAATTCATTTATTCATTAATTTATATACATAGTATTTGTTTAATTAAATCACTCGCTGCTCCATTAAAATAATTAATTTGTTAATTAACTTATGTAGCAAGCAACTGATTGACTGATCCACTTGGTGACTACTCCATTGAATAATTATAATTCATTTATTCATTAATTTATATACATAGTATTTGTTTAATTAAATCACTCGCTGCTCCATTAAAATAATTAATTTGTTAATTAACTTATGTAGCAAGTAACTGATTGGCTGATTCACTCGGTGACTACTCCATTGAATTATTAAAATTCATTTATTCATTAATTTATATACATAGTATTTGTTTAATTAATTCACTCGCTGTTCCATTAAAATAATTAATTTGTTAATTAACTTATGTAGCAAGCAACTGATTGACTGATCCACTTGGTGACTACTCCATTGAATAATTATAATTCATTTATTCATTAATTTATATACATAGTATTTGTTTAATTCACTCGCTGCTCCATTAAAATAATTAATTTGTTAATTAACTTATGTAGCAAGTAACTGATTGGCTGATTCACTCGGTGACTACTCCATTGAATAATTAAAATTCATTTATTCATTAATTTATCTACATAGTTTGTTTAATTAATTCACTCGCTATTCCATTAAAATAACTAATTTGTTAATTAACTTATGTAGCAAGTAACTGATTGGCTGATTCACTCGGTGACTACTCCATTGAATAATTAAAATTCATTTATTCATTAATTTATCTACATAGTTTGTTTAATTGATTCACTCGCTATTCCATTAAAATAACTAATTTGTTCATTAACTTATGTAGCAAGCAACTGATTGACTGATCCACTTGGTGACTACTCCATTGAATAATTATAATTCATTTATTCATTAATTTATATACATAGTATTTGTTTAATTCACTCGCTGCTCCATTAAAATAATTAATTTGTTAATTAACTTATGTAGCAAGTAGCTGATTGGCTGATTCACTTGGTGACTACTCCATTGAATAATTAAAATTCATTTATTCATTAATTTATATACATAGTATTTGTTTAATTAAATCACTCGCTGCTCCATTAAAATAATTAATTTGTTAATTAACTTATGTAGCAAGTAACTGATTGGCTGATTCACTCGGTGACTACTCCATTGAATAATTAAAATTCATTTATTCATTAATTTATATACATAGTATTTGTTTAATTAAATCACTCGCTGCTCCATTAAAATAATTAATTTGTTAATTAACTTATGTAGCAAGCAACTGATTGACTGATCCACTTGGTGACTACTCCATTGAATAATTATAATTCATTTATTCATTAATTTATATACATAGTATTTGTTTAATTAAATCACTCGCTGCTCCATTAAAATAATTAATTTGTTAATTAACTTATGTAGCAAGTAACTGATTGGCTGATTCACTCGGTGACTACTCCATTGAATTATTAAAATTCATTTATTCATTAATTTATATACATAGTATTTGTTTAATTAATTCACTCGCTGTTCCATTAAAATAATTAATTTGTTAATTAACTTATGTAGCAAGCAACTGATTGACTGATCCACTTGGTGACTACTCCATTGAATAATTATAATTCATTTATTCATTAATTTATATACATAGTATTTGTTTAATTCACTCGCTGCTCCATTAAAATAATTAATTTGTTAATTAACTTATGTAGCAAGTAACTGATTGGCTGATTCACTCGGTGACTACTCCATTGAATAATTAAAATTCATTTATTCATTAATTTATCTACATAGTTTGTTTAATTAATTCACTCGCTATTCCATTAAAATAACTAATTTGTTAATTAACTTATGTAGCAAGTAACTGATTGGCTGATTCACTCGGTGACTACTCCATTGAATAATTAAAATTCATTTATTCATTAATTTATCTACATAGTTTGTTTAATTGATTCACTCGCTATTCCATTAAAATAACTAATTTGTTAATTAACTTATGTAGCAAGCAACTGATTGACTGATCCACTTGGTGACTACTCCATTGAATAATTATAATTCATTTATTCATTAATTTATATACATAGTATTTGTTTAATTCACTCGCTGCTCCATTAAAATAATTAATTTGTTAATTAACTTATGTAGCAAGTAACTGATTGGCTGATTCACTTGGTGACTACTCCATTGAATAATTAAAATTCATTTATTCATTAATTTATCTACATAGTTTGTTTAATTAATTCACTCGCTATTCCATTAAAATAACTAATTTGTTAATTAACTTATGTAGCAAGCAACTGATTGGCTGATTCACTCGGTGACTACTCCAGTCAATAATTAAAATTCATTTATTCATTAATTTATATACATAGTATTTGTTTAATTCACTCGCTGCTCCATTAAAATAATTAATTTGTTAATTTACTTATGTAGCAAGTAACTGATTGGCTGATTCACTCGGTGACTACTCCATTGAATAATTAAAATTCATTTATTCATTAATTTATATACATAGTATTTGTTTAATTAATTCACTCGCTGTTCCATTAAAATAATTAATTTGTTAATTAACTTATGTAGCAAGCAACTGATTGACTGATCCACTTGGTGACTACTCCATTGAATAATTATAATTAATTAATTCATTAATTTATATATATAGTATTTGTTTAATTAATTCACTCGCTGTTCCATTAAAATAATTAATTTGTTAATTAACTTATGTAGCAAGCAACTGATTGACTGATCCACTTGGTGACTACTCCATTGAATAATTATAATTCATTTATTCATTAATTTATATACATAGTATTTGTTTAATTAAATCACTCGCTGCTCCATTAAAATAATTAATTTGTTAATTAACTTATGTAGCAAGTAACTGATTGGCTGATTCACTCGGTGACTACTCCATTGAATAATTAAAATTCATTTATTCATTAATTTATCTACATAGTTTGTTTAATTAATTCACTCGCTATTCCATTAAAATAACTAATTTGTTAATTAACTTATGTAGCAAGCAACTGATTGCCTGATCCACTTGGTGACTACTCCATTGAATAATTATAATTAATTTATTCATTAATTTATATACATAGTATTTGTTTAATTCACTCGCTGCTCCATTAAAATAATTAATTTGTTAATTAACTTATGTAGCAAGTAACTGATTGGCTGATTCACTCGGTGACTACTCCATTGAATAATTAAAATTCATTTATTCATTAATTTATCTACATAGTTTGTTTAATTAATTCACTCGCTATTCCATTAAAATAACTAATTTGTTAATTAACTTATGTAGCAAGCAACTGATTGGCTGATTCACTCGGTGACTACTCCAGTCAATAATTAAAATTCATTTATTCATTAATTTATATACATAGTATTTGTTTAATTCACTCGCTGCTCCATTAAAATAATTAATTTGTTAATTTACTTATGTAGCAAGTAACTGATTGGCTGATTCACTCGGTGACTACTCCATTGAATAATTAAAATTCATTTATTCATTAATTTATATACATAGTATTTGTTTAATTAATTCACTCGCTGTTCCATTAAAATAATTAATTTGTTAATTAACTTATGTAGCAAGCAACTGATTGACTGATCCACTTGGTGACTACTCCATTGAATAATTATAATTAATTAATTCATTAATTTATATATATAGTATTTGTTTAATTAATTCACTCGCTGTTCCATTAAAATAATTAATTTGTTAATTAACTTATGTAGCAAGCAACTGATTGACTGATCCACTTGGTGACTACTCCATTGAATAATTATAATTCATTTATTCATTAATTTATATACATAGTATTTGTTTAATTAAATCACTCGCTGCTCCATTAAAATAATTAATTTGTTAATTAACTTATGTAGCAAGTAACTGATTGGCTGATTCACTCGGTGACTACTCCATTGAATAATTAAAATTCATTTATTCATTAATTTATCTACATAGTTTGTTTAATTAATTCACTCGCTATTCCATTAAAATAACTAATTTGTTAATTAACTTATGTAGCAAGCAACTGATTGCCTGATCCACTTGGTGACTACTCCATTGAATAATTATAATTAATTTATTCATTAATTTATATACATAGTATTTGTTTAATTCACTCGCTGCTCCATTAAAATAATTAATTTGTTAATTAACTTATGTAGCAAGTAACTGATTGGCTGATTCACTCGGTGACTACTCCATTGAATAATTAAAATTCATTTATTCATTAATTTATCTACATAGTTTGTTTAATTAATTCACTCGCTATTCCATTAAAATAACTAATTTGTTAATTAACTTATGTAGCGAGCAACTGATTGACTGATCCACTTGGTGACTACTCCATTGAATAATTAAAATTCATTTATTCATTAATTTATCTACATAGTTTGTTTAATTAATTCACTCGCTATTCCATTAAAATAACTAATTTGTTAATTAACTTATGTAGCAAGCAACTGATTGACTGATCCACTTGGTGACTACTCCATTGAATAATTAAAATTCATTTATTCATTAATTTATCTACATAGTTTGTTTAATTAATTCACTCGCTATTCCATTAAAATAACTAATTTGTTAATTAACTTATGTAGCAAGCAACTGATTGGCTGATTCACTCGGTGACTACTCCAGTGAATAATTAAAATTCATTTATTCATTAATTTATATACATAGTATTTGTTTAATTCACTCGCTGCTCCATTAAAATAATTAATTTATTAATTAACTTATGTAGCAAGTAACTGATTGGCTGATTCACTCGGTGACTAATCCATTGAATAATTAAAATTCATTTATTCATTAATTTATCTACATATAGTTCGTTTAATTAATTCACTCGCTATTCCATTAAAATAACTAATTTGTTAATTAACTTATGTAGCAAGCAACTGATTGGCTGATTCACTCGGTGACTACTCCAGTGAATAATTATAATTCATTTATTCATTAATTTATATACATAGTATTTGTTTAATTCACTCGCTGCTCCATTAAAATAATTAATTTATTAATTAACTTATGTAGCAAGTAACTGATTGGCTGATTCACTCGGTGACTACTCCAATGAATAATTATAATTAATTTATTCATTAATTTATATACATAGTATTTGTTTAATTAATTCACTCGCTGCTCCATTAAAATAACTAATTTATTATCTCACTCACTCACTCCCTCCCTATTAATCTATCTTACATATTAGTCTCACTCATTTTCCTATATCACTCCATTTGCTACTAGCAATTCTTCATTCACTCACTAATACTCCTCCACTAATTTTCCTCTCTCACTCATTTCTTTCCCTCACTCCTACATACATACCATTCCAATTGTTAAATTTTCTCCTTAATGTTATATTTATATGGAGCTATACCTCTTCGCCTCCACTCACTGTGCGAACGTTTGTATTTCTTTTTATGGTAGAGTATATCAACTTGAATCTGCCCCTGTAAGCAGATAGATTTGTGAGGTTCAGCGAAAGCGTTCTTAAAAATTTAAGCAGTGGCGTCTTTGTAGCGTGTCTTGCCACACGCTGTGTAATCCAATCAGACTCTGTGTCTGAAAGGCAACGCATTTTCTTTATGTACATGTCAACCCGCACACAAGCGATAGGGTCAATGTTGCCGTAATGCCATTACAGCGCCTTCCGCCCGCCCGTCTTCCTTCCTTCCTAATTCTCTCTCCCTTTGCAGCTTTCACTCCAGTCCCTCCTTTTATCTCTCATCTTCCTTTCCCTTCCAATGTCTTACAACTTTAATTCTTGAGAGATGTGTGTCACTCAGCTGTTTTAAACCTTCTCCACGCCAACTGATTTCACATGTTGATACACTTTCCTCTTGTAAAAATATTATGTTCCTTTGGTTTACTTCTGCCGACTCGATTCTGGTACAGACCTAACGCCGAATTTAATTCTGTGCCTCTCTATTCCTTTATACAGGGCGCTCAGAAGCTGGTGCATCTTTCCATGTGTTTAAGGGAAGACTCCACTGAAAATCATGAAAATTTTTCCAAATCTTTTTTAGCTATTTCACTTATTCAGAATTTATATTTTCATATCCCAAATGGATTCAGCTCAATTCTGATTACAAATACTCGTATGTTTACAATTTTTAAATTAAGGCTGGAAGGGAGCGTGGAATTTAAAGAGCTGTCAAAATTGTTTTTCATCGAAGAATTCTTTTTTAAAATTTCTGATTACAAATCTAGTAACTTTTTGTTGGCTCCCTGAAGTTACTAGATGAATGTAGCGGAGGAGAATATTAATTTACATAAATATTCATTTTATTTTCAAATCTATTTTTCTGTGTTCATTTTCATTGATTCAACACCAACTTTCTTATGACAAATATTAATCAATCTGGATGAAATTTTTACTGCAAGTATTTATGAGATAGCTACATGTTTCTATGCATTTATTTTGTGAGAAATGCTGCTACTTTATTTTATTAATATTTTTCTTAAGAAAAATATTAATAAAATAATCTAGCAGCATTAAGAAAAATATTAATAAAATAAACTAGCAGCATTTCTCACAAAATAAATGCATAGAAACATGCAGCTACCTCATAAATACTTCCAGTAAAAATTTCATCCAGATTGATTAATATTTGCCATAAGAAAGTTGGTGTTGAACCAACAAAAATGAACACAGAAAAATAGATTTGAAAATAAAATGAATATTTATGTAAATTAATATTCTCCTCCGCTACATTCATCTAGTAACTTCAGGGAGCCAACAAAAAGTTACTAGATTTGTAATCAGAAATTTTAAAAAAGAATTCTTCGATGAAAAACAATTTTGACAGCTCTTTAAATTCCACGCTCCCTTCCAGCCTTAATTTAAAAATTGTAAACATACGAGTATTTGTAATCAGAATTGAGCTGAATCCATTTGGGATATGAAAATATAAATTCTGAATAAGTGAAATAGCTAAAAAAGATTTGGAAAAATTTTCATGATTTTCAGTGGAGTCTTCCCTTAAATAGACCTACTGTCCGTTACTCAGGAGAAGACGAGCGGAAAGAATGTGACCTTCTTGACTATCGCTGCTGATTATTATAAACATCGCTCAGATAAGCATCCCAGTAGCCAGGTTATTACTCGTGCAGGAAACATGAGTAACAATGCGTATGGAAATTAAAGCTAAGTTGAACAGAAGGAGACCTAATGTTTCCGCTTACTGCAGTATAAATATTGCACGTGTTGTCGTATGTTATCTGTTCACATCCCGTCCTCCTCAGTCCGCTCTCGTCTTCTCCTGAGTCACCTACAGTATGTATAGTAATAAATCTAATTTAAAAATACTGACCTCAACTTGTAAGTTCATTATTCCTCTGATGTTTTATATTAAAAACCAATATATATATATTTAGTACTAATCAACACATTTAAAATTTTAATACAAGACACAAATCAGATCTCCATCTATCTTCCATTAGTCTCAGCTGTTTTAAGGCAGATAAAAAGAATTATGGTTTATTTAACGACGCTCGCAACTGCAGAAATATAATTAAAAAATACTGACCTCAACTTGTAAGTTGATTATTCCTCTGATGCTTTATATTAAAACCAATATACATTTAAAATTTTAATACAAGAAACAAATCAGATCTCAATCTATCTTCCATTAGTCTCAGCTGTTTTAAGGCAGATAAAAAGAATTATGATTTATTTAACAATGCTCACAACTGCAGAAATATAATTAAAAAATACTGACCTCCACTTGTAAGTTGATTATTCCCCTGATGGTTTATATTAAAACCAATATACATTTAAAATTTTAATACAAGACACAAATCAGATCTCCATCTATCTTCCATTATTTTCAGCTTTTTTAAGGCAGATAAAAAGGATTATGATTTATTTAACGACGCTCACAACTGCAGAAATATAATTAAAAAATACTGACCTCCACTTGTAAGTTGATTATTCCCCTGATGGTTTATATTAAAACCAATATACATTAAAAATTTTAATACAAGAAACAAATCAGATCTCCATCTATCTTCCATTAGTTTCAGCTGTTTTAAGGCAGATAAAAAGAATTATGGTTTATTTAACGATGCTCACAACTGCAGAAATATAATTTAAAAATACTGACCTCCACTTGTAAGTTGATTATTCCCCTGATGGTTTATATTAAAACCAATATACATTAAAAATTTTAATACAAGAAACAAATCAGATCTCCATCTATCTTCCATTAGTCTCAGCTGTTTTAAGGCAGATAAAAAGAATTATGGTTAATTTAACGATGCTCACAACTGCAGAAATATAATTTAAAAATACTGACCTCCACTTGTAAGTTGATTATTCCCCTGATGGTTTATATTAAAACCAATATACATTAAAAATTTTAATACAAGAAACAAATCAGATCTCCATCTATCTTCCATTAGTCTCAGCTGTTTTAAGGCAGATAAAAAGAATTATGGTTAATTTAACGACGCTCGCAACTACAGAAATATAATTTAGAAATACTGACGTCAACTTGTAAGTTCATTATTCCTCTAATGTTTTATATTAAAAACCAATATATATATATGTATATATATATATATATATATATATATATATATATTTAGTACTAATCACAACATTTAAAATTTTAATACAAGACACAAATCAGATCTCCATTTACCTTCCATTAATCTCAACTGTTTTAAAGTAGATAAAAAATTATGGTTTATTTAACGACGCTCGCAACTGCAGAGATTATATCAACGTTCCCGGTGTGCCGGAATTTTGTCCCACAGGAGTTATTTCACATGCCAGTAAATTCCTGGGGCCCCAAAATTTTAAATTTTATTTTTAATTCAGGTATAGAAATGTTTCAAAAATAATGTTCTCCATTTCTATTACACTGAATTTTTCAAAATATTTAAAAGTATCGAAAACATTCCGAAAAAAAGAAAAAAAGAAACAATGTACACTATAATGTACACCAGGCCTGAAGGGGTTAAGGTATTGAATGTAAGTGTTATTTTGCTGTAATAAAGTGGTACTCCAATTACATTTTTTAACATGCTGATTACTCAGTCATTATTTAGTTACGAAAGCGACGAAAATGAATGCGAACGCCTCTATATATTCGTACATTTTATTGCGGTGGAAATACTGCCATGGTCAATGCAGTGCTTGTATAACGAAATCGAGCCACGTTTTGAGAACTCCCGGCTCTGAGAAGGAAAGGAGTGACGCAGCGATAAGCCCGTTCATTTGTTTTGCGAGCCCCTAATAAAGACAAACAGCCGGGATCTGGAGGACTCGCCCCGGGACGGGATCATTTCATATGTAAATCATCGCCCTATTTGTCACCGTGATCGATCTGTCGGGCTACTTGTTGCTGCTTGGCAACAATACCAGGAAGAGTTCTGGAATACACGCCGCAAATGATGCATTGCTGTCGGGCTAGTGTTCGGTTGTGCTAGAACCTGACGAAAGCTCAGGTCTTTCTTAATACACGTAATAGCTGCAAGATGTAATTATCAAAATAACGATAAAATGTAAACTGTTGCATAATATTTCGAAGATGAAAGCAGCTTTGACAAAAGACTGTGAGATAATAGTAGCTAAAGAGGACTGTAATAGTGAAGGGAAATTGTGACCAGGTTCATTGTTTCACAATGGTAAAGAACTGAGACTATTAGTAATAATAGACCTAGCTAGAGTTTCGTTTCGTTGTCTTTTAACTTTCTCTGCCTTACACACCATTACCTATAGGAGAGGGGCTATTCTATTGACACACACTAGACACTGACACATATGTATGTGAGTCTTCCCTAACCTGGAGCCAACAGAACGTAGGGGCCTCCACAGAGACACACACAGTACAGGACATTAACAAATGATATTCATCTATTCCAGAAGCGGGATTCGAACCCTCGAATCTTCGGACTGTGCCGTCTAAGAGCAGCCTTAGACTTCTTACCACTTGACACGGCATGTTTGGAGCATGATAGTACTGTAATTGCGGACAAATGTGATCGTTGTCATAGCAAATTGTTAGTTGGATCTATAAGATGACGGAGAATTTCCATAGATTTTAGTAGCACTAGTTAAATGTAACAGTGACGAAATGTGATCGGTTGTAATAGCACTTGTAAGTTATGCGCATGGCGTTGAACTGTGACCGGTTGTCACAGCATTTGTAAGTCGTATTAATACTACAATGACAAGGAACTGTGACTGGTTGTCATAGAACTTGAAAATTATACCTAACAGTGACAGTGAACTATTACCAGTTGTTATTGCACTTGTAAGGTGAATGTAATTATGGCAGAAAACTGATAGATTTCAAAAGCACTATTAAACAATGACGAAATGTGCTTGGTTATAATAGCACTTGTAAGTTGAGCGTATGGCGGTGAACTGTGATCAGTTGTCGTATCACTTGTAAGTCGTATATATAATGATGAAGAATTGTGACTAGTTGTCATAAAACTTGAAAATTAATCTAACAAAGACAGTGAACTGTAACCAGTTGTTATTACACATGTAAGGTGAATGTAATTATGACAGGAAACTGCGATAGATTTCAAAAGCACTATTAAACAGTGACGAAATGTGATCGATTATAATAGTACTTGTAAGTTGAGCGTATGGCGGTGAACTGTGACCAGTTGTCATAGCACTTGTAAGTCGTATAAATAATGATGAGGAATTGTGACTAGTTGTCATAAAACTAGAAAATTAAACCTAACAGTGACAGTGAACTGTAACCAGTTGTTATTGCAGATGTAAGGTGCATATAATTATGGGGGGGGGGAACTGGAATGGATTTCAATAGAACTACTGTATTAAGATTACTATAGTTATGTTGGGGGACTATGACCAGTTGTCAAAGCACTTGTGAGAAGAACGTAGACTGGGAACTGCGACTATTTGCAATATTATTTAAACGTTGACTAATAGTGATCAGTAGTCACTGTATGATAGACAACTGTGACACTGGTAATCTTATTAACTGGTATTTGAAAAAATGACTAGAAACTGTGACCAATTGTAGTAGAAACTGTAAATTGAATGTAAGAAATAATTTTGTGTTTTATGTAATATATTGTAACCATTGCTTTAAGTTACTCCGCATATTATGTTCAATCTCTATAGAATAGAGGAGATAAGTTTTATATGATATTCTTATTGAATTTGGTATTCCCAAGCAACTAGTTCGATTAATTAAAATGTGTCTCAGTGAAACGTTCAGCAGAGTCCGTATAGGCCAGTTCCTATCAGATGTTTTTCCAATTCACTGTGGGCTAAAGCAAGAGATGCACTATCACCTTTACTTTTTAACTTCGATTTAGAATATGCCATTAGGAAAGTTCAGAATAACAGACAGGGTTTGGAATTGAACGGGTTACATCAGCTTCTTGTCTAAGCGGATGACGTGAATATGTTAGGAGAAAATCCACAAACGATTAGGGAAAACACGGAAATTTTACTTGAAGCAAGTAAAGGGATAGGTTTGGAAGTAAATCCTGAAAAGACAAAGTATATGAATATGTCTCGTGACCAGAATATTATACGAAATGGAAATATAAAAATTGGAGATTTATCCTTCGAAGAGGTGGAAAAATTCAAATATCTTGGAGCAATAGTAACAGATATAAATGACACTCGGGAGGAAATTAAATACAGAATAAATATGGGAAATGCGTGTTATTATTCGGTTGAGAAGCTATTGTCATCTAGTCTGCTGTCAAAAGATCTGAAAGTTAGAATTTATAAAACAGTAATATTACCGGTAGTTCTGTATGGTTGTGAAACTTGGACTCTTACTTTGAGAGAGGAACAGAGATTAAGGTGTTTGAGAAGAAGGTGCTTAGGAAAATATTTGGGGCTAAGCGGGATGAAGTTACAGAGGAATGGAGACAGTTACACAACGCAGAACTTCACCTGAACATAATTAGGAACATTAAATCCAGACGTTTGCGATGGGCAGGGCATGTAGCACGTATGGGCGAATCCAGAAACCCATATAGAGTGTTAGTTGGGAGGCCGGAGGGAAAAATACCTTTGGGGAGGCTGAGACGTAGATGGGAGGATAATATTAAAATGAATTTGAGGGAGGTGGGATATGATGATAGAGACTGGATTAATCTTGCACAGGATAGGGACCGATGGCCGGCTTATGTGAGGGCGACAATGACCCTTCGGGTTCCTTAAAAGCCATTTGTAAGTAAGTAAGTAATTTCTGTCTCTACATTAATTTATTTTACATAACATTAGTTTGTAAATTTAGACTGAGACAGTGTATAAGAATACAAATTCTGCAGTACGTACGAGTGAAATATTATACTATGTAATTAATGATAATTTAATAATAATTTATTGAAACGTGTGGTTAAGTGTTACGAGCTTAAAGCGACGTGTTTATTTTAAAGTTAGATCTTCCCAAAGGAAAGATTTGATTCAAACCCCATGTACGATATACCACTATCTTTCAGGCCATCATATTATAAAATGTACAGCCCTGAATGTCATTTGGCAGTTTCCAGAAGACTAAGTCAGGGGCACCTGCGGAATGCGAGATTCGTTTGTTCGCCTAATTGTAGTTCTATATATCGCCGCACAGACGGCCTGTGCGTTTGTGATCTGTTATATCCGGTGAATTTACTCACGGAAATTATTTAATTTACCCATCCCTTTTGGACCCAACAATGCACGCAACCCGCCAAGCAGTGATGAAAAGGTGTCTGCATATTCGCGCTCTGCAAGGGGAGGACGAAGGCTATTAAATTAAACTTCAGGACTGAAACACAAATATTTGAGAAGGGCTGTAGTGTTTGAAGTCAGCGCAGTATTTCTTAATGTCTTTTGACAATTTTCCAAGCAACAGAACATGCATAACTGGAATTATTTTTGGTGTCGCAGTGTTATTCACAGTCCGACCATCAAGTCGCATTTCATACCTACACAGATTTGGCACAATAGACGACCCCACTTGCACATATCTTCAAGAGGTATATACAGTGAAACATTTAATACGTATATACAGTACTTGCAGCAAATTGAAACATCAGGAGGAAAAAAAAAAATAAGAAATGCAATTGAGATAATGAAAGGGAAATTACCATTGTCACAAGAGGAATTTGTATCGAAATATCTGAAAGAATTTAAAACTTTCATTAAGTCCATTGGCTATGAAATATAGTCAATACTTTTAATATAGGATTGCATATAGGCCTACTGTATATTATTAAATAGTATTTTACTGTACTATCCATAAACTGTTAGGGAATTTTACTTGAAGCAAATAGAGACATAGGTTTGGAAGTAAATATGATTATGTCTCGTGACCAGAACATAGTACAAAACGAAAATATGGAAATTGGAAATTTATCCTTTAACGAGCCAACCGTGAACAAGTTTTTTGATGTCACTCTCTTAAAATGTGGTGTCCTGACCGTTGAGCTAGCATTTCACTGCTGAAACACCGTATACAGCTGCTTTAAATTGTTGCTCTCTTCTCCAAAAAATCGACCAGCAACACACATTTCTGATCCCAGAAGACAGTAACCATCACTTTGCCAGCTAACTTCACGACCTTGAATTTCTTGGTTCGCAGGGAACCTGGATGCTTGCCCTTTCCGTGTGTCATGGTGAACCCACAGTCTACTATATACAGTCGCGAAGCTCAATATGTAGTAAAAATGCAAACATGGGAAGTTGCCCACCACTAGGATCGCTACTATCGCCTCATCATCGCAGATCTCTCTCCTAGCAGCCGACAAAATATGTTACACTTTCGTTGTCGTGTTCTTTTGGAAAAATTAACACCTTCCTTCCATTATTGAAATATTAAATGCATAAAGTTAATTTATTATTTTAATGAAGTATATTAAATTCCACCGTAAACTCGAAGATACCTGCAAGAAATAGGTTAATATAATATTTGTTTGTGCAAAACGAACTGAAATTTACTATAATAGCTTCACTCATTCAAGATTATAGCGATAATTAACTATGAAACCAATAAATATTAATTTGCATTTCCCTTTACAACAATAATAATGAAAATATGAATTAATGGAGTAACTTACGTGTACTGGTACTTGTAGTGTAGGCTTACGTAGTTAACAAAGTGGGATTAGGTTAAGCAATAATAATCACACCAGAATTGGAAATAAAACGTGATCAATAAATTTTATTGTAACAGACTTTTTCTACGTCTCTAGTAAAGCAACAAATAAAAATAACAACAAAATTAACAGCTATAATTAAAAACATATCCTTTGGCAAAAAAGTAGGTCTAAGCAATAATAATTCCACCAGAATTGAAAATAAAACGTGATCAATAAATTTCATTAAAACAAACTTACTTTTTCTACGTCTTTAGTAAAATAACACATAAAAATGATAACAAAATTAATAGCTACAATTAAAAATATATCCTCTGAATAAAAAAAGTAGACCTAACCTTTATTTCTCTGGAAATTTAGCAGCCTAAGTGACAGAACTTTAACCGGTATCTAATGTCCTTTCGGTTAGACTGAAACATTTCATTGTGAAATTTAAGGATATAATGTATTCTAACAGTCACAAAGAACTTCAAAATTAACAGTTTTGTTTCTGCACGGCATTCTTGTGGAAACCCAGGAACCTTTCTGAATCTTTCGGAAATCGGAAAAAGGATAACTCTGGCCTCTTTCTCTTACTGTTGCTACAATTTATAGCACTACAAACGTCTCCTCCTTGTCCCATATTATTATTCCAATTATTATATTTTAGCCATTAACATTTTCATTATAACCAATAACGAACATTTCACAAGCATCAATGTGAAATACGCAACGAGCTAGCACGCGATAGAAATACGATACAGTCCAAAGTCGACCATGGACAGTCTATTGTTTCTAGTTGCTAACCGCTTGGAGCGCTTTACCACGAGATTTGAAAAAAAACACCTCAAGCTTCGCGACTGTATATAGTAGATTGTGGTGAACCCATGTCTCGTCACCAGTGACAATAGGTTCAACAAAGTCTTGGCCTCCAATGGCATATTGTTGCAAGGAATACAGGGCACAAGCCTACTTTGTGGTCTTAAAAAAGGTTTCGCGGGACCCATCGTGCACACACTTTGTGAAATCCCAACTGTTAAATTTATTATTCGGCTAACTGTTCTACGTGACAGATCCAAGTCAAGCGTAAATTCAGCTCCAATTGCAATCAGTGTAGCATCAAGTTTACAGATGACTATTATTACACTTTTAGGTGAATGTTACTTATGTCCCGACCACTACAGGAACTTGATAAAATATCTACAAAATGCCTTGGACTGAAAGTATTGAGTAGTAGATAATTGACGTGATCACTGGGAGAGCTGTAAGCCCACCCAACCCACCCTAAATTCGTACCTTACTTAAGCTTATATACGAAAATCGTCGTGCGTGAACGAAGAATACCGCCATATTTCTTTAATGTAACAGTGGTTTTCAGTGTTGCCAACATAGTAATAATATACACACCTAATCAAACCTTACCTAACCTTTCTCATAATACTACACACCTAATCAAACCTAACCTAACCTGTCACATAATACACACCTAATCAAATCTAACCTAACCTGTCACATAATACTACACACCTGTAGTAACCTTCCTCACATTTGAAGGGTACACGGGAATAACGATCAAGGTCCATTTTAGAAAGTTTCGAGAAAAACGAATTTTAAAGTTTAAGCACTTAATACTTTGTTATGTGTGCATTTAATAGAAATTGACGTAGTGGAATGTCAAGAACGATGATTTTTTATTACTACCTAGACCACATGATAGTACTTCTTTTCCACCATAAGATAGCATTATTAACTCAATTTCGATTTTTGATAGACTTGATCGTTTTTCCCGTGTACCCTTCATTTAGGATCATTTCGTTTTCATGTATTGCCGGCTCTGCCAATCGTGTCGGTTTCCATCTAGTGGAAGTGGCTCGTGTTATACTACTAGTTTGAAGAAGAAACAATGGTGACTTTCATAATAATTACATTTTACATGTTTCGTGATATACTAAATGTGTTAATGTAGTAATAATTCTCTATATATGGTACAGTAAGATTTTAAATGTGTTGTGGTTGTGATAAAAGTATTGAAAATTGGTTTATAGCGCCACATTGGCAGTGACAAAAGTGTGCAATAATCGTTCAGTGGCCAGTGGATCCTCTACATTGACCCACTTTTACTACGTCATACTACTTTTGACTAATAAAACAGTACGGAACGACGTGTTCCAACCAATCATGGTTGCTTATCCTACAATTTCATCACCTTCAAAGCATTTGTTTGTTTTTATCACCTCCGTAGCGTTTGTTTCTGTGTTTGTCAACATTGTACAGTAATTTCAATAATTCTACCTTTTAAAATTATTAATATTTATTTCATCATCCTTAATTAAACTTTTTCTATAATTTATCTTGTTTATATTATTTAGATTATGTTACAGCTTCTGCTGTATGAGATTATGGAATAGTCACGTATCAGAGATTAATACACTGTACATTTATAATTGAAATGGAATGCAGCTGTTTTAATAAAAATGAAACTGAATCAACAAAGCCTTCTTGACTAGTAATCGTCTATAGAGTTCAATGATGATTGTATGGTTGGAAGAACTGGTAACAAAAGAAGAGCTCATCATAACACACTATTGCCATCTAGCGGAATATTTATAATAATGAGATGGTACAGTAAGCCATTTTCAAGACAGTCTAGTATTTTCGTAAATAAATTAATATTTTATTGTATTAGAATACTCTTATGTCTTCTAATCTTTATATACTTTCTTCTAATCGTGTAATAGTCAATCGAATTCCATTCGAGCTTTGATTTTCTCTAGATAAATCAGAACCTATAGTGAGATTTATAAAACGTCTTGTAATCTTACTTCTGGTACGACCCTCGTATTTTGTATCTGATTGAAAGTTCAACGTAAGGTTAATATTTTATAGCCAGTGTTATTTTAGCTATTTACGATATGAGTAACGTTCCATATTAAAATGCGAGATTGGAAAGATGTCAAACGAGGCCGCAGTAGAGTATTATGATATCAAGTTACAATAAGTATATCGTACAACGTTTTATCCACTTTGATAAAAAATGTAATTTTGGTTTCGTCTACATCAATGCGAGCAGTTATACGGAGAAAGAAAAGAAGAATGTTGTCGTTATTTTCAAATGGCTGCTTTCAGAAAACCATTAAGAATAGTATATAATTTTATTTGTACAATGTGAACCGTAAGCAATGTGATTAATTTATTTCAAGGAGTTATTATTCTTTGGACGTTTGAGATGGGCAGGGCATGTAGCACGTATGGGCGAATCCAGAAATGCATATAGAGTGTTAGTTGGGAGACCGGAGGGAAAAAGACCTTTAGGGAGGCCGAGGCGTAGATGGGAGGATAATATTAAAATGGATTTGAGGGAGGTGGGGTATGATGATAGAGACTGGATTAATCTTGCACAGGATAGGGACCGCTGGCGGGCTTATGTGAGGGCGGCAATGAACCTTCGGGTTCCTTAAAGCCATTTGTAAGTAAGTATTATTCTTTGAGATATTTCAAACAAAAAATGTAGAACAATTTTGCTCGCTTTTGCGCTTCCTTTTTGAAATAAAAATAACTGTTTTGTATATTTTCTTATTTTATTTATTTATTTTGCTAATAATTGTAACATAAAATATATATTATATGTAAAAACTTTAGCTCGCCCCTGAAAGAGTAGAACTCGTGCTCAGGGGCGGATTCCTGAATTGAAATTAAGAAGTATACAATATAATTTGTCTTATGTCTACTACGCAATAAGAATATATACATTTAAATTTACAATTTTTCAATTTTTATAAAATCCACACCTAACTTTTTTAATTTAATACTAGAACTATTAGAATTGACAAGATTAGGATATTTAAATATAAATTTGTTATATATTCTTGTGTCTAAATTACTACTATGATTAAATACTGTAGCAGTGTTGCATGTTGGTTCAAACAATCTTAAGGAATTAATACCTTTTGTTTCATAACTATTAGAATACAATTCAAAATTATTTCGATTTTTATGCAGGAATTTTATTAATAGAATATAATAAATTTGTCTGATTTTAAGAACATTAAAGTCTAAAAACAATTTTTGAGATGGAAAATCAATAGGTTTATGGAAACATATTTTAATTATTTTCTTCTGTAATAAATAAAGTGGATTAAAATTGGATTTAAATAAGCTACGCCATCCTATAATTCCAGACATAATTACCGATTGAAATAAAGTTAAGTATATATATATATATGAAACATTTCATAGCGTATTTTGGGAAAGCCATTGATTTAATTCCAAGTATGCTCGTTCATTTAAGAGAGTACTATATTATGTTAATAAATAATTGAAGGAATTTTAGTTTTGTCTCTTAAATGTGCAGAAATTTGATAGGGACAAATGAAACTTATCGTTCTGAAATTAATTTTAAAATGTTACATTTGTTCGGATTAAATTTCTGCACATTTAGAGGACAAAATTAGAATTCTTTTAATTATTTATTATCATAATACATTGTTCTGTTAAATTAACTGAGCGTATTGGGATTTATATGAATGACTTTCACCAAAACACGCAATTAAATATTTCACTTGAATCAATTTTTATAATAATAACAACGATTTATTTAACCTGGCAGAGTTAAGGTCATACGGCCTTCTCTAACACTCAACCAGGAGTAAAACTGCGTTACAGAAACACTTCAAATTTAGAAAGTACACTACAATTTTACACACAAAACTGAATAAGATAATAATAATAAAATGTAAACAACAAGTAAGTAGAAATCAGATATAATATATAACATACAGAAAGAAAGGAAAAAGCATAATAAAATGTAAACAGCATGTCAAAATAAATGAGACATACAAAGTATAAAAAATAAGACAATTATTGATAATAATAATAATAATAATGATAAAAATAAGAATAGTAATAATAATAATACTACTAATAATAATACTAATAGTAGTAATAAAATAGTGCAGTACAAAGCATACAATGAATACAATATTTTTAAGTACACACAGTAAGGAAAATTATGATTATATATAGCTCAACTTATCACATTATAGATATACCATTATCGGAAAATATGAAAACAAAAATATAAAATAAGTTAAATATCACTAGAACATAAAAAATGTGAATACGTGGTAACATGCAATAAAACACTTGTCATAATAGTAAGTTAGTTTGGCAACTCGTCATAAGATAATTTTGTAACTTGGATTTGAAAGATTTCAATGTTCGGCAGCCCTTGACTTCAGACGGCAGAGAGTTCCAGTTATCTCGAAAAGGAAGCAAAAACGAGCAAAATTGCATTAACATTTTTGTTTGAAACATCTCAAAGAATAAACCATCGAAATTAATGGCATTATTTACCGTTCATTCTGTATAACGTGTTTTGTTTAGAATTACCCATACCATCACCCCTCAACGTAAGGCCTTTTCCTTTTGAATCACCCTGTATAGTGGTTTCTTCTCGTCTGACATTAAGCATGCAGTATTGGAGGTCCGTGATGCCTGGTTATAATAATTATTAGGACACTTCACATAGACATACATGCCCCAGATGGGATTCAAACCTACCATCCAGGCTTCCAGTCAACGTAAAGGCGTCTTAAGCGCTGTCAGCTTAGCACACGAAGAGGGAGACGTGAAGTTGAGGAACTTGCTGATCCGAACCCCTAAATCCCTGCAACCCGGGGATATGGCATTCAGCAGAAAGATCGACTCAATTCCATGTGACCCACATCAGGCGGGTTTACATGGAAACGAGTCTGAAATGGTAATTTTGAAACTTGCGTTCTCACTAAACCACTTTTCGACTTGACACGAAATATTTTCTCTCCCTCCCCAAAGCCGTCTCTCATCCCTCTCCCCAGAAACACAATGTGACCTAATCTATTCGACAAGGTCTCAAAGTAAAAGGGGTGGGGGGTAGATTTTTTTTCACTGCGCACTGAACGTGATAAAGCGAGAGTTCTCCGCGGGTGGAATTCCAAATCTAATTCAACTCTGTGTGTGACGTGAGAGAGATGTCTACACTATATTTCTTCATCTCGGATTCGGATGGGGTTGTTACGGTCAACGTGTTTGTCCTCCCCCTCCCCCCCATGTATAAAACAGGGCGTGTACCTGTTCGTAAGACGGCGCTAACAACTTGTGTAATAAGGTAGCAGCAGAAGATTTCGTTTGGAAAATTACCCAGAGGCCCATGCGCATCGCATCAGCTGATGCGTGCGAGGCATAAGAGAGTGTGTTTCAAAGGGCGTGTACAAATGTGCGCTACATGTGTCTTCAGTGACAAAATGTCGCGTTACCGACTACTGTAGTTGTTTTGTTTTATTTTGTATCTTCTATTTTTCCTCTTCTACCTCTGTATTTACGTTTTGGTTCTATACCATGTCAAAAAGAATAGTACCACGGCACACAGGATGATGATGATGATGATGATGATGATGATAATAATAATAATAATAATAATAATAATAATAATAATAATAATAATAATAATCATCATCATCATCATCTTCACTTCATGGTTTAGGCTTAGTGCCTGTTCCGTCTTCACATTTTATTCAGTTCCACCTCTTCCTAGGACGTCCGACATCTCTTTTGCCTTTAGGTTGGTATTGTTGTATCAGTGCTGGAATTCTTTCATTATCCATTCGAGACAGGTGTTCTTTCCACTTTCCTTTATAATCTTCAACTTTATCGTTTATGTTGTATATATTTAATTCTTTACGGATATCCTCATTTCTTATCAGATCCCTTCTTGTACATCCCTTTACTCTGCGAAGAAACCTCATCTCTGCAGCCTGTAATTTACTTTTATCTCGTTCTTTAATTATCCATGATTCGCTTCCATATGTCAACACAGGTACTGCCATAGTTTTATAGAACTTTAGTTTTGTTTCTTTTCTAGTTTTATTTTTTAGTGTTCTATTTATTGTTCCGCATATCCACTGAAATTTGCTTATTTTGTTGTCAATATCTCTATCTACATCATAAGTTATGTTACAACCTAAATAATCAAAATGAGATACTTGTTCTATGGGCTTATTATCAACTATTATTTTTGTACGAATTGGAAATTTACCACTGTGGGCCATTACTTTAGTTTTATGAGTTGATATGCTCAAATTATAGTCTTCTTTTCCTAGTAGGTGTAGTTTGTGAATGGCATATTGCAATTTTTCTTCACTGTCTTGTATTAATGTTACATCATCGGCAAACATTAGAATATTTAAAAATGTATCTTTACTAATCTTTATACCTGGATTCACCTCCATTTTCCATTTTTTAATTAAGTCATCTAGATATATGTTGAAGAGACTAGGTGATAGGCTACAACCTTGTCTGAGTCCTTGATTTATTCTTATTTCTTCTGTTTTCGATGTTCCTGTGTTTATTATTATCTTTGTATCTGTGTAGAGGCATTTTATTATTTTTATCAAATGTGGAGGGTAACCTTTATTATACATTATTTTCCATAATATGGATCGTTCTACACAATCAAAAGCTTTATCGAAGTCAACGAAAGCTATGTGCGTTTCTAGATTGACTTCTCGTCGTTTCTCTAAAATTCTCTTTATACTAAAAATATTGTCACTGCATGAGCGCCCTTTTCTAAAACCCATCTGCTCTTCTTCTAGATTCACTTCAGATATCATTTTTAGGCGATTATTAATTATTTTAGTATATATTTTATAAGTAGTATTTAAAAGGCTTATTCCTCTGTAGTTTTTACAATACAAATAATAATAATAATAATAATAATAATAATAATAATAATAATAATAATAATTATTCCAAATGTAAACTTCATCTTACGATGTTGGATGACGTATATACGTCTTTCTTTCATACCATGGCATGATTATGACTATATAAGTATTTAAATATTCATTATTATGTCACATCAACGGACGTATATACGTCATCCAACATCGTAAGATGAAGTTTACATTTACAATGTTTCTTTCCACCCATAAGCAGTGCTGACTAGATCAGACGCTATGGACAGTACTCTATAACAGAGTCGCCGGTATGAGAGGAGAATTTCGAGCCTTTGGAGTGAGACGAACTCGATAGCTCAGTTGGTAGAGCGCCTGACCGGAGTACAGGAAGTCGCAGGTTCGAATCCCGCTCGAGGTTGTGAAATTTTTCTTTCATACCATGGTATGATTGTGACTATATAAGTATTTAAATATTCAATAATAATTCCTGTTAAAATAAAATACTTGGAGATTTTTATGAAGAACCATAATCTATAAATATGATTTGAACTGGTAATGGAAATTACGGGAAAACGGCTGAACGGATTTTAAAGAATGATCCGTCATTTTGAAGCTTGACATCCAAGGATTTTCAGAAAAATAGTAACTTTCAGTGAAGCGTTAGTTTTCCTACATAATTTTCCTATTTTCCAATATCCAACTTACGTCAGTTTTGAGAACTAATTGCATTTCAGAATAAAACAAAGCACACACTACAATAAACAATAGGCTATTACACGAAGGCCATGATTTGCAGAATTGCTGACATATTTAGAGTTCAAATTCAATTGGTTATTAGAAACTTCAAGACTTACTAAAAATAATTTACAGGTGTGATTCTGCTGTGTGTAATTTTCTGAGTACAGTTGTGTATTGGATATTAAAATCTACAAAACTTGAGTGGTTTGATGGTATTATTACCATTAGAAATGAAATGTTATTATAGTTAATGTCATGTTGTTTATATATATATATATATATATATATATATATAACTTGTGTAAGATAATAATATTGTTATTAAAAATCAAATATTTTTATAGTTATTAACCAAGTGGGATTGGGTCTTTTTCATATACTTCATGCCGGTGTGGTGTAGATATTTATATGCGTCATTATCTTCAGTATTGGCTCGAGAGAGCGCAAAAATTATTACAGTTCCTAAGGAAAGACCAAAACATATTACTTATTGATAAAATAAGAGGCCTACAAAATTATGTAGTCTCCCTATCATTTCAGCAAGATCTCTTAGCAGGATAAAATGATTTTACCCTGTACTTTTCAAGCTCTGCATGCAACAGCTATACCAAGATGCTATGTCTATTGTTCGAAAGCATAGCAAACCTGACTTTTTTTAACTTTCACCTACAATCCACATTGACCTGAAATAGTTATTGCTTTACTCCCACATGAAAAACCCACTGATCGTCCTGACATTGTTACTTGCGTTTTCGAGTTGAAACTCAAAAACTGAAGGTGTTTAGGCTCAAGAAAAAGTATTTAGTATAAAAAAACCATTTAAAGGGAGTATGTTTCATTATTATGGAAGCAAATAACTTTCAAAATGTCTGATATTTTTCATTAAAAATAAATCTGAAAAATTTTTATTTGAACGTCTAACGAACTTAGTTTGCAGCATTTGCTGCACAAGCCACTAGTATTCAATAAAAACTGAATGAATGAAATGGTATTTTCTTTCCAACATTATTTAATACTTAATGATGCTCTGAAAGAAGCTCTTCTATTTATTGAGCATACACACTATTATCATCCACATCTGAATGGAATTTCTGTCTCCTGCAAGGTGGAAATATATTCTAACATCTCTCTGAAAGCACGGATATTGAATACAGAAGTTTTCTTTTTGGCCGGGTGCAATCAGACGTTTTTTCGAAACATGCTGTCTTTTTTTGGGTTTATTCCCGAATGTAAAATAATTACGAATTTTAGGTCTGGTATCGCCAAAATAGTCTATATACTTACTCTTGGAAGAGCCAAAATCCCTAATCAAGCTGTATACGTGGCCACCGAAGTGGTGTAAAAATTGAAAGTGGATCACAGTGCTTCAAGTAACTTAACTGAAGTGGGTAGGCATTACATACTCACACAAAATATTGTTGATATAATGGATACCTATAATCTGTTGAATCTAAATTATTATATGGATGTGAGTTATGGGGATTAGAAGAAAAAGGATTGATAAATTTAAATAAAATAAGAGCCACATATTGTAAAAAAGTGTTAAATATTAGTTTAAATTCTTCAAATACTGCAGCTAGAATAGAAATGGGAATGGACAGTATCATGAGTACAATACTAGTTAGAAACACGAAATATTTAATTAAAATAATCCAAAGTGACCAAAATACGTTTATTAAACAATATTTATTAAATCAAATTGAAAATACGACAAATATGGCAATCGTAAAAATTAAAAATAACATTTTTAATATAGAATTAGGATGGTTGTGGGATAACTTGGCTACTAGAAACAGCGCAGCAAGCCTAAATTTAATTAAATCAAGATGTAAAAAATATTAATAGTCAAAATGATTTTAGTAGTATCAATGAAATGCGCTCCCTAATATTTTTAATGAATATAAAAAGATATGGGGTCGGAGTACATACATAGAAATAATAGAGGTAATATACTGTACCTCAAGGCATGTGCCCAATATGTGGACATAGGGAAGATGACATTCATATTGTTTTTGACTGTCCAAATACAAAAGAAATACGGATGAAATTCATAAATGAAAAGTTCCTACAAATGAATAAAGAAATAGCTATAAAAACTCATGAATAATAATAACATAAAATTACAAAGGCAAATAGATCTATTTATTTTTTTTGGTAAAAAAAATTAGAATGGAAGGAATAAATGAAATAGCTAGAATTGAATAGAGAAAAAAAGGATAAGAAAAAATGGTTTAATTTTTTGAATAGTACTATCAATAAATAAAATAAAACATATATATTCAAAAGTTTTGATTATACTAGAATAATGGAAGAGTTATATATGTTAGCTGCACACTGCAGATTGAAACGTGAAGTACATCTTAGACAAGTGAACAAAGACTAATTGTATCAACATGCTAAAAAGAGCTGAGTCTTGCACAAAACTAGTCGCAAGTGCAAGATAAAACATCTTATATTAAATAGTTAAGTTTAGAAATTATATTAAAAATTGTATATCTAAATGTAAATTATAAATTATGTAATGTAAGACTTCAATGATTGTATGTATGTATATTTTTCTCTTTTTGTCTGTGAACTATAATAAATATATAATAATAATAATAATAATAATAATAATAATAATAATAATAATAATAACGGATAGCCAACCAATAATACCGATGGGGCAATTTAACCTGAAATATAATTGTGATTTTTGCTATCATTGGTTGCAACATTTGTTTAATTTCAGTAGTATCTAGAAAATACAGTATACATCGATGGAAGAGTAATGGAACAGAGAAAAATTCTCTCCGGCGCCGGGATTTGAACCCGGGTTTTCAGCTCTACGTGCTGACGCTTTATCCATTAAGCCACACCGGATTCTACCCCGGCGTCGGAAGAGGGAACCCAAGAGTTGGAACTTAAAACTGAGACGATTCTTCCGACGCCGGGGTAGAATCCGGTGTGGCTTAGTGGATAAAGCGTCAGCACGTAGAGCTGAAAACCCGGGTTCAAATCCCGGCGCCGGAGAGAATTTTTCTCTGTTCCATTACTCTTTCATCGTATGATGACGCAGAATATCTGCATGGAAATATCATATGTACTTCGGTACATTATAATAATATATAAAAGTATACATCGAGTTGGAGGTCTTTCTATGTTATTTATGTCTGGTCTATATCATCTGAAAAGACGTTCAGGGATAGGCCTAAATCCATCGCTGCTATCTGATGTGTGATATATTTTTGAAAATGGCTTCGGCACACACTTAATACAAGCTTATACTGTAGATGGTAGTGAAGGGGAACATCAGTTTTTCTTAACAGAGGCTGCTGTCACTCCAATCCGTGAGAGTGGCGATCTTGATGTGCTGAATGGACAGGAGGAGCTAGACTGCTTCATTCCAGCCCCATAACTCCCCATTGTGTTACACCCCTGCAGTTCACACTCCACCGGGCAGATTATGCGCTGTGCCTTGCATCCTAAACCAGCCACCAATTACATCCGATTTTCCACACCGCAGTTTCCCGTTCTGCATGTCCACCCGCAGCCCGGACTAGCACTGCCAACATAGATGTCGTTTAATAGACAAATGCTCTTAAACAATGGGAGTTTTCATTGCATGTGTACTCCGAAATATTCATGGTAAAATCTGAAGTGATGTTTTTTTTTTGTTGTTTTCCACACTTGTCAATGTTTTGTGTGATATTTCCCTTCACTATTCATGAAATATTGGAAAATAGATAAACGTGATTCCAAGATTTTCATGGAAATGCATTTTAACGCCCTGATACGAAAAATGCATTTATGCTCGACCATGCCGAAATGTAGTAATTATACACCTGGTAGCAGCCCTTTAATGGACCTCCTTAAAGTATACCTATTCATTAAAGTTCAGGTGATCCACCAATCAGAAAACACCATTGTAGCAATATGAAGGCGCAAGTATCGATTATTCTCGGATATGCAATCGAAAGACAACTAGCGAAACGTCACGGAGGCTGGAAATTCAATATTGTCGCAGAAGGTTATCCTCTGTTACTATAATAATTAGCGTTAATTGTACATAATATTCAAATAAATTAAATTTGTCATCTCGTTTTTCAATGTCTAAATCAATTTTAAGGTTATATCAAGATTAATGTTCATTTTACTCTCTAGAGTATATCAAGGTCAATGACAGTTGTTCCTCAGAAAAAATCAATACTTTCGCGTCTGCGCACATCTCACAATTTACGAGATATTGCACAAGGTCAGTTCCGCTCCCCAGTCAGATAAGAATAACATGAATACTTATGAATAATTTGAAGTTAGAAATATGGTCGAGCACAAAAAGTCGTATGAAACTTGCCTATAATGGTAATTAAGACGCTCGTATGAAAATTATGAAACTTGCTTGCGCTCGTTTCATAAACATACTCGCGTCTTAATTACTACCATTATAGGCTTGTTGTATAATGTACTATTTTCTATTATCAACATTCGAATGTTTGCAGAGAAACATGATATTTTTAAAATTTACAAATTTTAGTTACTTACGAAGTATTGAACCGAAAGAATCCTGTTGTAAGCACCATATTTATATACGTTTCCAGAGATCTATTCCACAAAGGTTATGGTCTTATGCTATGGGGGACATTTGTTCAGCGACTGGAGTGCAGTATTTTATGTCAGAGAATGCCACAGTGGACATGCTTCCGGTCAAAAGCCTTGGTATCTACCATAAAGAGATATTGATTTCCTTTCTGTTCAAATATTTCATATCTATGCTGAGGATAAATTAAAGCGTGAGGAGTTGCTGTTTAAAATAAGTATACAAATATATAGATGTAAAATTCTGTAGTGTAAAAAAAACCTGAAATATACAGAAGAGCGGGACTCGAGTAGCTCAACAATAATTACGTCCCCCATAGTAACTTATAAGTAAATCTACAGGGTGATCCGTTGGGTATGGATAAAATAAAACACCGGAAAACATTTATTACTCAACTTTATTTCTTGAAACTTTGTGCATACAACACTGAAAGATGGGAGATTCCTCAGAGCTCAACATGACCCCCATTGCGCACCCTGCACAACTCACAACGGTGATGCAATTCAGCCCATGTCCGTTGTAACATAAGAGGGGTGATTTGTTGAAAACCTTGAGTAATTTTTACTATCAGATCATCAATGTTCCTGGGTTTCTGTGAATAGACAATGTCTTTAACAAAACCCCACACGAAAAAGTTAGGAGGGGTTAGATCTGGAGAGTTTGGGGACCAAGCCAAGAGATAGCTGCTTCTCGTACTGGATTTCGCCTGCGACCTCCTACATGTTTTTTTTTTTAAATACAGAACCTGTTTCTACAAATGTTCCATACCACAACATTATGGAATCGTATTTAGGTACATTACGCACATCATACGTCGAAATTCCCTGTAAACTCTTTTAACTCTCAAATTTAGCATACCAAAGAACACGTTGTGCCCGCTGTTGATTTGTAGTAGCCATTTTAATCATCTACGATTTTCATTTGTCCTTTCAGATTATGCATTGTTGATTGTCATATATGGAAATTCTCATCTTTTAATCATAATATAACCAGCAAGAAATTTTTCCTACTGTAATAATAGCTTTATAATAATAAATTAATATTATCCATGCCCAAACGGATCAGACTCTAATAAGTAGTACAAGTACTAGAGTTTCTGCTCTATAAAAGAGTTGTCGACAGTTGTACTTTACTACTCCATATTTACAAATTACCAGTGAAGTTTCATGATTGTGTTTCACAAAAGTACTAATAGATTTAATTTACTTGTAACTTACCAGTGAATTGTTAAGTGTTCTCTACCAATAAAAAGAGACGCATACCTAAGTACTAGAGCTATACAACTGTGTTTAATCATCATCCAAAACATGTGTTAGACCAGGTGGTCTGTTGCTGCCTCACATCAGTCCATCTCTGTAGGGCGACCAACAAATATTCTTCCACGGGTAGCATAAAAACCAGAATTCAAATATATTTTTTTAAATAATAGATATACTTTGATAAATATGTGGTCTAGAATACCTTATCTTGCTTGCTTCTATTTTCTTCAAAAGAAACAATTTCGTCTATTTTGACACCATTTTCATAATTTTGCAGTGTTTGTAATTTCGTAACAATCCATTAAGTTTGGCGGGTGAATATCGTTATTAGCGGCATTTGTTGGCTAATATAGGAAGCTATTGCGGAGCATATGCGGAAATCGCGAAACAACATGATGATGATAAGTAATTTTTCATGATCAAAGTTGTAAACTATTTGAATAATTACATAATTACGAAATTCATATAAATATTACAGTACTACGAATCTTAGCTGTATAACCTATCTCAAAATTCGATATTTCGAATAAGGAGGCAAACATACTTAATTCGACGAATGAAATACGAAGATTTTTAAGTAGGTTATTTTACGACGCTTTATCAACATCTTAGGTTATTTAGCGTCTATTTAGCCGGTGAAATGAGTCCGGGGTCCAGCACCGAAAGTTGCTCAAATTGGGTTGAGAGAAAACCCCGGAAAAAACCTCAACCAGGTAACTTGCCCCTACCGGGATTCGAACCCGGCCCACCTGGTTTCGCGGCCAGACGCGCTAACCGTTATTCCACAGGTGTGTACAGATACGAAGATAAACAGCTGCTTCATGTTATGACGTAAAATATTTATTGATATGATGTCACTTGTAGCGATTCACCGGTAATGTACAACAGAAAGATACAACTCTGTATTTGACAACATACTCCAGTAACTTGTAACGCACACCATATTTTTATGGATTATGCCCCAGAAAGCGCTCGTTGTAGTTAAGTTTTAGTTATTTCCATAGTAACAATTTACCAACAAGATAAAATTTAATATGAGTAGACATTTCATTATTAATTTTGTTTCAGCTTTTAATGTAATGATCAGTGATAGCGAAGATGATGATGCTAGTATTCCTCTGCGGTTGCTGAAGGTTATGTAGGCAGCCTGAAGAACAAAACGGAAATTGCAAGAAATATCTTCGAAAGCAAAATTACAGAAAACACTCTGGCTTCGATGTAGTCTTTCGTGGAAATGACAGCAATCGAGAACCTAACACATATTAACAAATATTGATCAAATATTTGTAATGCAAATAAAACTCATATTCCGGATAAAGATAAACTTCATTCTGTGTCTTGTTTGGTGACTATTATATTTCATACTTTAGTTCTTACCATTTCAACCAGAGACGTAGTGCTACAGAGACAAAATATGTAATATATCGTACATTATGAACTATTGACTATCACTTCAATGATACCTGATATGATATTTTATGAGTTCCCAATCAAATAACTTTGGGACGGCATGTGTATTAATTGACTTAACACGAAGGCATACACATGAATGGACAGTGAAGATAATTTCATACGACTCTTGTTGATGAACATAACAAAGACATCATCTTCTTGAAGCATCCTTTCCTTGACATCCCCTTTAAAATGCAGTGGTTCTGCTCCTCCCTACAGTTCCAAGTGGAAATATTCCCGTCTCCATTCTAAAACATTATACATATAAAAGTAACTCGGAATAATTTCATTTCCTTCAATTTAAAACAATATTAACGCAAACCATTAAACAAAAGTGAGGGAGGCCGAGGAAAAGTTAACTCATTTAGTTGGTTTCGTTTGTCTCTGGTATCGTAAGCACAGTCCCACTCTCTCTCTCTCTCTCTCTCTCTCTCTCGTCCCCCTTATTCTCTCTGTGTCCCTCCAGCTGAGAGAGAGTTTCTCAAAGCTCGAGTAATCGATTTAGCAATAAAGATGAAACGATATCTCGATACAGATCTACAACTGTGAAATGTAATGCATAAGTAAAAACCAATGTCTTGCAGCTCTAAAGAAATTAGTTTTAGGGCTCACCCGACCTTATGTGAGTAGAATAGCTTTCCCCTTGCAGTCCGTTCATCTATCCAGACAGATTACTTTAGTATCAGGCAGTTTCCTAATGCTCTATGTAGTCAAGAGAAACGAAGTGCAGGAAAAGGAAGGGAGGAGTCGATGTGGATGTAGGAGCAATTAATAAATAGGCGAGAAGAATGATGAAAGGTAGAAAAAACATTGCTGTCATAAAGAAGAAATATTTCATCACTTTACTTCTATGAGTGTTAAAAGAATTCTTGTCTTACAGTTTATTATTTAAACCATGATTCACAAGACGAACATATTAATTGAAATAATTCACTATTCACCACATCTAGGTTGCCGGGCGATGAGAGAAAATAGAGATGTAAGAAAAAATGAATTAAATGTATAAACAATTGAATATTATTTCAAATTTAAGTATCATAATCTAGGAATGCCATTGAAATAAGGAAAAGGGTGTGATGGGTGAAGGGATGAAGTCTGAAATGCAATTAAACCTTTCTTCTCGAATGAGTCCATTTTGAATCACTAACATTAAATTTCTGTAGTCTCTGACTCATATGATTCCATTTGGTATCCTCAGAAGTACTTTCGTTCTTTACTGTTAGAGTGCACCACCCTCTAGTTCCTTGGCCAGTTGTTATTAGGAAGAGGATTGCTTTGTTTTTTTGTTTCTCCAGGGTGTCTCTATGACCCATAAATTCATGTCAGGAAGAGTTAACACAGGTTTTAAACTTCCCCTTCCATAAGTTGATGTGGTCTTTGTTTAAGTTCACACCTGTGGAGTAACGGTTAGCGCGTCTAGCCGCGAAACAAGGTGGCCCAGGTTCGATTCCCGGTATGAGAACGGAAATATTGTTAAAATAAATGTATTTAAATGTGAGCATTCACAATCAAATTTCACGTTCCCGTTCCCGGGCTCCGGCAATCTTCTCGTTAATTATGAATGCTCACATTTAAATACATTTATTTTAACAATATTTCCGTTTTCGTTTCCGTTGTAGTTTCCGTTCCCGGTTTATTGTCAACCAGCCTTTACCTGGTTGAGGTTTTTCCCGAAGTTTTCCTTCAACCCAATGTGACCAAATTCTAGGTAACTTTCGGTGTTGGACCCCGGACTCTTTTCACCGGCATTATCACCTTCATCTCATTCAGACGCTAAATAACCTAAGATGTTGGTAAAGCGTCGTAAAATAACATACTAAAATAAAAAGTCTTTGTTTAAATTAAATTTAATTGAAATAAATAGTTATTTAGGCTGGTAAGTTTTAACATGAAAGCCCTTTATGTAAGAAAAGAAGTCAAATATCATCGGTATCAAGAAAATTATTATAAAATTGTTAGTAACAGATTGTCTTCACTTAGAAGACAGAAAAGGAACTCTATTAATCAATATCTAAATTATCAGTCAGATAGGCTAGCTGATCAAAAACGATCCCGACAGTAGGTTTTCACCTGACGACGAAGAGAGATCCATTCTTCCAAACGTTGTGCTACAATTTTGAAAATTAACAATGGAAAAAGTCCAAGCAACTCAACCATTAAAGTATCAACTTTATGATATGATGATGATGATGGTGGTGATAGGGTGAAGATGATGATGATGATTATGGTGGAGATGATGATATTGCTACTGATAGTGATTTTCATGATGATGGTGCTCGAGTTGGAATAAGAACATTTCTGTCTCAGTGCCTCATTTGTTCAAAATAAATTTAAAGACTTAACGGGATTTGAACTCAGGCCAGGTATTCGGCGTGGGCGATAAACACTTTGATATAATCCTCCACACTAATGAGGGATCCATGAGTTCCGCATTGGTAATTTCTGAGCGCCTTGGATTATGAGAACAGAAAGGCAGACCTCGAGAGCTCGTCAGTGTTGACGCCATGAAATTAACAGATTTATCAGCATTGCCCAGTTCATTAATTTGTGGCTTAACTCGGAATGGCCATCGGCGCAGGATGGCATTTAAACCGCACCAGTTCCTAGAAGTGAATTCAGGTATTACCGCGTCAGGTGCCTTCAAACCAACGCGTTGTGCAATTATACACGGAATGCGACTCATCCATGTAACAGCATTTCCAGGCAGATGTACACGAAAACATGTATCAAGCCGCTTAATTACAGCTGACAGGTAACGAGTCGAACCGCCGCTGGAGTGTCGACTTTTCGGGTTCGATACTAGGATAGTAAAAGTGGAATAAGGTTGTGGCGGGGAGGTTTCACCGGGATACTCCCGTTTCCTATATCGTTCTGCTACCAATTTGTAATGTGGTTTTTGTGGTATTATGATGGATATGGTGAGGAAGATGATAGTTAACATGGTTGTGATGGATATGTGAAGAGGATGATAGTGAACATGATTATGATGGATATGGCGAGGAAGATGTTAGTTAAAATTGTTGTGATGAATATATGAAGAGAATGATAGTGAACATGATTATGGTGGATATGTGAAGAGAATGATAGTGAACATGATTATGATGAATATGTGAAGAGGATGATAGTGAACATGATTATGTGGATATGGCGAGGAAGATGTTAGTTAACATTGTTGTGATGAATATGTGAAGAGAATGATAGTGAACGTGATTATGATGGATATGGTGAGGAAGATGTTATTTAACATTGTTGTGATGAATATGTGAAGAGAATGATAGTGAACATGATTATGATGGATATGGCGAGGAAGATGTTAGTTAACATTGTTGTGATGAATATGTGAAGAGAATGAAAGTGACCATGGTTATGATGAATATGTGAAGATAATGATAGCGGACATGATTGTGATGGATATGTGAAGAGGATGATAGTTAATATGGTTATGATGAATATGTAAGGAGGATGATAGTGAACGTGATTATGATGGATATGTGAAGAGGATGATAGTGAACATGATTATGATGAATATGTGAAGAGGATGATAGTGAACATGATTATGATGGATATGACGAGGAAGATGTTAGTTAACATTGTTGTGATGAATATGTGAAGAGAATGATAGTGAACATGATTATGATGGATATGGTGAGGAAGATGTTAGTTAACATTGTTGTGATGAATATGTGAAGAGAATGATAGTGAACATGATTATGATGGATATGGTGAGGAAGATGTTGGTTAACATTGTTGTGATGAATATGTGAAGAGAATGATAGTGAACATGATTATGATGGATATGGTGAGGAAGATGTTAGTTAACATTGTTGTGATGAATATGTGAAAAGAATGATAGTGAACATGATTATGATGGATATGGTGAGGAAGATGTTAGTTAACATTGTTGTGATGAATATGTGAAGAGAATGATAGTGAACGTGATTATGATGGATATGGTTAGGAAGATGTTAGTTAACATTGTTGTGATGAATATGTGAAGAGAATGATAGTGAACGTGATTATGATGGATATGGTTAGGAAGATGTTAGTTAACATTGTTGTGATGAATATGTGAAGAGAATGATAGTGAACGTGATTATGATGGATATGGTGAGGAAGATGTTATTTAACATTGTTGTGATGAATATGTGAAGAGAATGATAGTGAACGTCGTTATGTTGGATATGGAGAGGAAGATGTTATTTAACATTGTTGTGATGAATATGTGAAGAGAATGATAACGAACATGATTATGATGAACATATGAAGAGGGTAATAGTGAACATATGGTGAATATTGAAGAGGATATAATGATATAATGAAAATGAAGTCGTTGTCGTTGAAAATGAAGTCATTGAGTATGAAGCTATTGTCATTGCAGATGTAATAGTTATCATTGGAGATGAAGTCGTCGTCGTCGTTTAAGGTGATATTATAATGGTTGTCGTTGAAGATGGTTGTCATCATTGTCGTGGAAGATGAAGGTAAATTTTTTGTACTCAAGTTGAAATTGTCGATGTTGAAGATGATACTAGTGATGTTGAAGTTCTATACCATAGTGAAGATACGAATCTGTTGATGTTGAAGATTATAATATTAATGATGGTGTAGATCAGTGATGTCAAAGCAAGCGCATTATTCTGACCTTGACGTCGTGCGCGGGCATTAAGCGCTAGGTATGCTAGGAGGTATAAGCAGCCTGTTGGATTAAGAAAACAGTGGTGCACAAACTTCAAACGGAACGTGAAATTTTATGTCGTTATTTTTATATGGCTTCGTTCTGTTTGTTATTTTCTATATTGTCTGTAAAACAAAAGTACTAACACCTATTTCTTAGCCTAATATTGCAGTTGTGTTTTAAAAGTAAATAACATAATAAAGAGTAAAGAAGGAATATTCACACAAATTCCACAATAACTACAACTATACCGTACTAAGTGAATTAAACACATCATTCATAAAGAAAGTGTTATCGCAAAGAAAGACACTGAATATGACATGATAAGTTGAAATTGATATTGATAGTTTCTTTTTAGCCTTATAAATATAATCAAAACGATATTATAGTACAAAGCAAAGTTGTCTAGGTATATGTTTTAACTGTAACTAATATTACATAATAAAACTCTTATCGCATTATGCTTTTAGGTGATATCGGTGCGCAACTTTCTGTTATCAGAATATTAAATTATCTCGAAATCTGCTGAAGCTATAGAGCTGACGTTTTACCATCACATAGGCACATATCTTTTGTTTGGATGTAACAGTATTTGCTTTAATTCATTTCCTTACAAACATTTTCCATGGGAATATTTTCAAACATTTTAATACACTTCAGTGATACGTATTTACGATATATTAGATTTACGAAAACATTGTTTTAGAACCTGTAAGGCTACTAAACAAACATATTTGAAAATTTCACTTTTCTGTAAAAAAGTTGAGAAAATATTCCTTTTGAATAAAAAATCAAGCTCGTGAAAAATGAACATTAAAATTAAAACTTACATTGTTATAATGCACTTATACTTCTCAGACAAATATTAAAATTAACATGGATACAGTTTTAATAAGTTCTCTTCCCTTTATCCATAGAATCAGTGCTGGCCATCCCTGTATATAGCTCGACCAAGCGGCATATACTTCCTCTTTCGTCTGTCTCTTTCCTTTCCGCTGTAAAGCGCTCAGGCTCTCCTGGGCTCTAAAGCGCGCGCTTGCTCCTATGGGCATCAGTTGACATCACTGGTGTTACTTACTTACTGGCTTTTAGGGAACCCGGAGGTTCATTGCCGCCCTCAAAGCCCGCCATTGGTCCCTATCCTGAGCAAGATTAATCCATTCTCTATCATCATATCCCACCTCCCTCAAATCCATTTTAATATTATCTTCCCACCTACGTCTCGGCCTCCCTAAAGGTCTTTTTCCCTCCGGCCTCCCAACTAATACTCTATATGCATTTCTGGATTCTCCCATACGTGCTACATTCCCTGCCCATCTCAAACGTCTGGATTTAATGTTCCTAATTACGTCAGGTGAAGAATACAATGCGTGCAGTTCTGTGTTGTGTAACTTTCTCCATTCTCCTGTAACGTCATCTCTCTTAGCCCCAAATATTTTCCTAAGCACCTTGTTCTCAAACACCCTTAACCTATGTTCCTCTCTCAAAGTGAGAGTCCAAGTTTCACAACCATAAAGAACAACCGGTAATATAACTGTTTTATAAATTCTAACTTTCAGTTTTTTTGACAGCAGACTGGATGATAAAAGCTTCTCAACCGAAGAATAACACGCATTTCCCATATTTATTCTGCGTTTAATTTCCTCGCGAGTGTCATTTGTATTTGTTACTGTTGCTCCAAGATATTTAAACTTCTCCACCTCTTCAAAAGATAAATTTCCAATTCTTCTATTTCCATTTCGTACAATATTCTCGTCACGAGACATAATCATATACTTTGTCTTTTCGGGATTAACTTCCAAACCTATCTCTTTACTTGCTTCCAGTAAAATTTCCGCGTTTTCCCTAATCGTATGTGGATTTTCTCCTAACATATTCACGTCATCCTCATAGACAAGCAGCTGATGTAACCCGTTGACATCACTGGTGTAGATGAAGATAATGCTGAACATATCTATAGCAGGATGAAGATGATGGTGAAGATTAAGTCGATAAAATAAGTAGGCCCAAAACAGAGATATAAGGACGAAGACAGTGATAGTAGTGGAGGTGGAATTGTAACAAGTAATCGTGTGTGATGTGGGCCACTCTGGCACCGAACCACAGTGCGTACAATGCTGCTATCTCGCGCATTTTGTGCACACTTAGAGCCTCGGAATGATTGAAGGTTCGTTACCCAAATTCGAGAAGTCTCTTGCGTGTTCCGTCATTACTGTTAGCGTTGAACGTGTATAATTAATTTAATTTAGTTTAAGGGAATAGTTTGCAGGGATGTTTGAACAGTCGCACAAGAGCTGTTGACACTCTGCAGACAGCAACAGGAGCGAGGGGGAACAAACATTCTCCACCCCTCCCCTCCTTCAAGGGTGCACAAATATCACACATTAACAATGCATTTTTTAAATTTCTCTGTACTCGAAGTCCTCCACTAAGCGTCATACTGCAAATTCAATTCGCGTTCGGTTCCCAGAAGAAGTGGTTATGTAGTTATATTAAATGAGGACAGAGTGTGTTTGTGCTGTATTGTCTTAAGTGGTTATCTTAATAGTAATGGTATGGTTTTCTTCTTGATGAAAATATAGCTTGCAGTACCGTGTAAAACGTGCCTAAATGAGCAGGGTCAGTTCCTTCCTTTACGTGTAACTAGTATCTCCAAACACTACTGGGTTTTACCTGTTGACGTAAAACTACGTCTTTCTTCTTATGTAACTTTGGAATTGACCGCTATACAGGATGGCTCACTTAACTCTTTCACCTCCAATAGCGTGTGAAATTTATTTTATTGGGTTATTTTACGACGCTTTATCAACATCTAGGTTATTTAGCGTCTGAATGAAATGAAGGTGATAATGCCGGTGAAATGAATCCGGCGTCCAGCACCGAAAGTTACCTACCCAGCATTTGCTCGTATTGGGTTGAGGGAAAACCCCGGAAAAAACCTCAACCAGGTAACTTGCCCCGACCGGGATTCGAACCCGGGCCACCTGGTTTCGCGGCCAGACTTGCTGACCGTTACTCCACAGATGTGGACAGCGTGTGAAATATTTCAGATATACACAAATCGACAATTACAAGTTAAATTACAGCGAAGGGGACATCTGAAATACGTAAGGTACACTATCTACCAAAGAATAATTCGACATCCTCTTCACATATCCGTCATAACCATGTTCACTATCATTTTTTTCACATATTCATCATAATCATGTTCTCTATCATCCTCTTCATATATCCATCATAACCATGTTCGCTATCATTTTCTTCACATATCCATCATAATCATGTTCACTATCATCCTCTTCACATATCCATCATAATCATGTTCAGAACCTCGTGGTACCACCTCTTGTTGCTATAACAGCAGCCACCCTGTCAGGCATGCTTTCCACTAGTTTGTGTAGGATATCCACTGGAATGTGTCACCATTCCTCTTGCAACATGGCACTCAGTTGGAAAATGGAAGTTGGCCCCATGTTTCGGCGGCTACTATGCAGTGGTATGCCGATAATAATGTTTACCGGTTGGACTAGCCTGCAGAGAGTCCTGATCTCAACCCCATTGAGCACGTTTGGGACGAATTGGACCAGCGATTGAGGTCTCGGGAGATCCGGATCTTTAGAAAATTCTTCTAGCAATAGTGCATATTTCAGTACAGGTAATTGTGCATATTACTGTGGAATCCCGGCCATCAAGTCACTCAACTGAGTGCGCTCCTTGTATAATGGCAGTTGACTCGATAAAATGTCAACATACATGCCAAACTTGGAGTCAGGCCACAAAGGGAAAAACATTGGAAGAGGGGAGTTCGATCCTGTGCTGTGGATTGAACTTCGGCGTAGCTCAGTGGTGAGAGCGCTTGGTACATAGAACCAAGGACCTGGGTTCGATCCCCGGTGCCGGAGCGAATTTTTATCCTCCAATATTAATTGTTACCATAACAGATATATTTTGTAGGACCAATAAAACGTAATCTTTAGAAAATACCTGATTTCTTGCTTAATTTCAGTGTACTTAACTCTTTAAGTCACCTATGAACGCAGAGTTATAGCTAATTAAAAAGTGTATCCCACAGAAACACTCTATAGATGGTAATAAATATCTTGATACATCATAATTCACCTTTACCTGACGATGGGAACAACGTACTTTCTAAAGTGACATGAGGAGGAGAAGATTTCAGGTAACATCTGACATAAACCTAAGCAATGTTGAATAGCATTTTAGATTAACTTATAATTGAAGTGTGGTAGCCTACTTCAATGTAAATTTGGAATTCTTAAATCTTTGTTTGTTGGTATGCGAAGTATTAAAATATTGTGTTTTTATGTTTTTTAAGTTGGCAATCATAGTCAAGTTTGTACAGTGGACCTATAGACCTAAATGTATCGAACTGTTTGATAACAGTAAGAAAAGATACACTATATAATCCTGTAGCCATATATTGTAGATTATTATTGTTTTCTACACCCCTTTTAACAAATAAAATATATGTAATATGCTTAATTTGTTTTTTTAAACCATAAACAGTGATCGACTTTACTCCGCAATATTTTAAAATCGATCTTAAACTAAAAATTCAATGGTGACCGACTTTACCCTACTTAAGCAAGTAACTTCGATCACAAGTCAAATAAAAAAAATCAGTCTTTGATAGATTGTAATTCTTCTTGTAACGTGCCTTTCATAAGTGAAGGATATGACAACAAAATACTATTTTCTGAGGAACTTCGCTGCATTGCGTAACCTCAATATTTACTTACTTACTTTTAAGGAACCCGGAGGTTCATTGCCGCCCTCACATAAGCCCGCCATTGGTCCCTATCCTGAGCAAGATTAATCCAGTCTCTACCATCATATCCCACCTCCCTCAAATCCATTTTAATATTATCTTCCCACCTACGTCTCGGCCTCCCCAAAGGTCTTTTTCCCTCCGGCCTCCCAACTAACACTCTATATGCATTTCTGGATTCACCCATACGTGCTACATGTCCTGCCCATCTCAAACGTCTGGATTTTATGTTCCTAATTATGTCAGGTGACGTATACAATGCGTGCAACTCTGCGTTGTGTAACTTTCTCCATTCTCCTGTAACTACATCCCTCTTAGCCCCAAATACTGTATTTTCCTAAGCACCTTATTCTCAAACACCCTTAACCTATGTTCCTCTCTCAAAGTGAGAGTCCAAGTTTCACAAACATAAAGAACAACCGGTAATATAACTGTTTTATAAGTTCTAACTTTCAGATTTTTTGACAGCAGACTGGACGATAGAAGCTTCTCAACGGAATAATAACAGGCTTTTCCCATATTTATTCTGTGTTTAATTTCCTCCCGAGTATCATTTATATATGTTACTGTTGCTCCAAGATATTTGAACTTCTCCACCTCTTCAAAAGATAAATTTCCAATTTTTATATTTCCATTTCGTACAATATTCTCGTCACGAGACATAATCATATACTTTCTCTTTTCGGGATTCACTTCCAAACCTATCTCTTTACTTGCTTCCAGTAAAATTCCCATGTTTTCCCTAATCGTTTGTGGATTTTCTGCTAACATATTTACGTCATCCGCATAGACAAGCAGATGATGTAACCCGTTCAATTCCAAACTTCGCTGTGGTCGTGCCAGAGAATCAGTCCCATTCCGAGCCTTATTTGAAGGATTCGTAACAAGCTTTTTTTTACGGTGATGGGTTGTTAGCCCTTCGCCCAACCCCCAAGCTGGAGGACAAGCGTAACCTCAATATCATAAAAAAATTGGAAAATTTTGATCGACTTTACCCTCTTCTGCGGTACTTTGTTGTTTTATTTTAACTAGTATTTTTTCATGGAAGCCTGTTATCTAAGAGAAGACGCGCGTGTGCTTGGAGCGCATTTATTTGTGGCAGCCACTTTGGTCATCCTGCGATAATGGTTTAACTAGACACGCTCGTATCCGGCGACCCAGTTGTTGTGGGGTGGGCGGGGGGGAGGCGCCGTGGCGCCGTCGCCACGCAAGGAGACCGTCAATGGGGCGTCGCCATTGAGTGGAATCTGCTGTCATTGTCACTCAAGTGGCCAGTTCTGAATATTCATATGTGCAGCGGCTCTGTTCGCTGTTTATGGCGAGGTAATCCCAGCGCGCTCACGATTTTAACGTATTAACTCGACGCCTTCTGATTGCACTTCAGCTTTTTACCGTCACTTTCTCATTATACCCTACAGCCCAGGGGTAGCTCGGCTTTAACGCAACCGGCTTGTCAGTGCAGGGGACAGTAGTTCGATTCCGGACAGATCCTGGGGAATTGTGGTAAAGTAAGAGATTTTCCCCATGAATGAATTTAAAAAACGAAGACTATTGAGATGTGTATAGACCAGGCCTGCACAAGGTTTGCGCTCTCCGAGCCGGCTCACAGCTCATGAGCGGAATGCAGATATTAACTGCGCTCTGTTTTTTTGTAGGTTATTTTACGACGCTTTATCAACAGCTTAGGTTATTTAGCGTCTGAATGAGATGAAGGTGATAATGCCGGTGAAATGAGCCCGGGGTCCAGCACCGAAAGTTACCCAGCATTTGCTCATATTGGGTTGAGGGAAAACCCCGGAAAAAACCTCAACCAGGTAACTTGCCCCGACCGGGAATCGAACCCGGGCCACCTGGTTTCGCGGCCAGACGTGCTAATCGTTACTCCACAGGTGTGGACAACTGCGCTCTGTATAAGGGTGGACTGGAAGAAGATGTGATATCGTACAAAATACTCGTATACACAAAAGGAAGTACTATTACGAGTGTTTATGAAATGAATTCCCGTTCAGTGTTTGAAAACTATCTTGGACTATTATTGATTAATAAAGAAATATTTACAGAAATAATACAAATTGTATAGCTACTTAAATATACAATATCATTTTGTTATATTTTTATTTGTCTGTAAGTCAAAACGGGGTTTTATGCTGTTGGCAGCTGAAAGGAACAGTAGCCTACTGATCGTAATGAAACATTAGTTACAGATGTTCAATGTCTGCCCTATTAAAGTTTATTATAGAAAACAGTTGCTCACAAATATAAATGTTGAGCCAAACATAGCAATCATTTTCACAGCCAGCCTGTGTAGTCGTGGATATTATTGCTAATGTTTAGTCTTGTAAAACTCAACCAGGCTAGTAATAGTATTCAAAGGATCTTCAGCCCTTAGGTCACATTGAAGGTCAGTAATTTCGAGCTGTAAATCGTTAAATGTTAAATGTTATGTTCTATCATTTAGATTTCTCCATACTGTACTGTAGCAGTAGGTAAGCAACGTGAAACAGTTACTGAGAATACGCACTGCACTCCACTAGGTAGCTGAGTGGTCGTTTCCCTTTCCTCTACCTATAGCAAGTCTATGTCATTCTGACGTATCTTCCTCTCCGTTTCGGCGAGCGGTAAACAAGGCTGTCTCGCTCCGAAGGAGCGCGCGCGCTCTTTGAGCGCTGTTTGTCCAGGTATGGTATAGACAATCACGTGCTACTACTACAGCCAATCGGCTTCAATCTGCTTAGGAAAGTTGTCCTATTCAAAGCGGTGTTTTGTTCTGTTCTTATCAGATTTCGCATGTTTGTTAGCGCAACAGCGCCGTAAGAATGCTGCAAGTGAGTTTGAGCGGTGTCATATCGTATCCATCGCCGTGCCTCTGTCAAATCCCAGGGAACCCACCGAGATGTAATTTTCTCATTTTTAGGCGATTCTTTAGAATACGAAACACAGTCATGTGCATATTCCTATGTCCTGGGCTAACTCACGTACCGTCTGTCGTCGATCGTTGTCTAAGAGCACGCAAACAGCTTGCAATTCCTCTTCACTAACACTCGGACGACCCGGCCGAGCCATGTTTTTACGCGGTTTCGCCCCTCGTTGAAGGCTCGAACCCACCTCGCCACAATCCCGTATGGTAACGCCGTCTCTCCACATGCCTCAACAAAACCGTCATGACATTGTTGTGCAGTACGACCACGGGCAGATTGAATTTTCAGCCAAGATCGCTGTTCCTGCTTTGTAAACATGGCGAAACACTACCGCTTAGAGCTGTAACTAACAGGAGACTAACTTCAAATCCCCATATCGCATGCGCTATGAGTCGGACGGAAGAGTATTTTTAGGGGGGAGGAGGGCAGACATATACTAACATGTGGTAGAAGTGACAACAATTAACACCGTCTCGTTTCGCTTTTACAGCAGTGTTGCCACTATTAAAGTTACACCCCACGTATACACTGAAAGCTAGAGATGATATTTCAAATAGGCTACTTGATTGTTTATACCTATATAAAAGTTGCCAAAGTAGATAAAAGTTCAGTCATATAAAAAACAAGTGTGGCGATTCAAGGCTGATTGACGTTCGGGACTTCGGGAGTGATCAATCTCGACGTCTTGAAACTCTCACTAGCAGTCTTTAAGTCAACGACGCGACGTATACAACATTGTCGTGCGGGTTTTCGGCTTTGCGGGCGCTGTTAGTCTTGCTTTCTCGATCGTTGTCCATCTCTACTTACTTACTTACTGGCTTTTAAGGAACCCGGAGGTGCATTGCCGCCCTCACATAACCCCGCCATTTGTCCCTATTCTGAGCAAGATTAATCCATTCTCTATCATCATAACCTACCTTCCTCAAATCCATTTTAATATAATCTTCCCATCTACGTCTCGGCCTCCCTAAAGATCTTTTTCACTCCGGCCTCCCAACTAACACTCTATATGCATTTCTGGATTCGCCCATACGTGTTACATGCCCTGCCTATCTCAAACGTCTGGATTTAATGTTCCTAATTATGTCAGGTGAAGAATACAATGCGTGCATTTCTGTGTTGTGTAACTTTCTCCATTCTCCTGTAACTTCATCCCTCTTTGCCCCAAATATTTTCCTAAGCATCTTATTCTCAAACACCCTTAACCTATGTTCCTCTCTCAAAGTGAGAGTCCAAGTTTCACAACCATAAAGTATAACCGGTAATATAACTGTTTTATAAATTTCTAACTTTCAGATTTTTCGACAGCAGACTAGATGATAAAAGCTTCTCAACCGAATAATAACAGGCATTTCCCATATTTATTCTGCGTTTAATTTCCTCCCGAGTGTCATTTATATTTGTTACTGTTGCTCCCAGATATTTGAACTTCTCCACCTCTTCAAAAAATAAATCTGCAATTTTTATATTTCCATTTCGTACAATATTCTCGTCACGAGACATAATCATATACTTTGTCTTTTCGGGATTCACTTCCAAACCTATCTCTTTACTTACTTCCAGTAAAATTCCCGTGTTTTCCCTAATCGTTTGTGAATTTTCTCCTAACATATTCACGTCATCTGCATAGGCAAGCAGCTGATGTAACCCGTTCAATTCCAAACCCTCTGTGTTATCCTGGACTTTCCTAATGGCATACTCTAGAGCAAAGTTAAAAAGTGAAGGTGATAGTGCATCTCCTTGCTTTAGCCCGCAGTGAACTGGAAACGTATCTGACAGAAACTGTTCATCTCTACTACCCATGCTTTTTGACCTGTATGTGTTATATACAATGAAATCAGTAACATTACCAACATGGTAAAGTTGAAGCGTATAATATCATATCCATTATAGCAATTCATTTATATTTTTCCATCAGTTCCCAAGTATGAAGCATCACCTCAGCCTTATCATTTCATCACAATACGGGTTAAAACTCTCTCATGAAGCAGACTTGAGTAAGTTGCAAGTTGGTCTTCTGCTCTTTTTCAGCAGGTACAAATTAGCTGTGTGTGATCTCCGAACACGGAGCGTTTTGTAGCCTTTCACAACTTATTGTTGTTCGTGCTAATCTTTTTAATCCTGCGCTGAAACTGGACTCATCTTGTAGGACCGGTTGCCTAGGCAACGGAGGGGGCAGGCAGCTTGCCCGTGCTTACATGGAACGGTGAAAACAGAGACAGAGTGGAAGGGTGAAGGGGGTGTAAAATATAAATTTAACGGTCGACTATGAAATTAGTTCAAATAACGGGACGCCATACCAAGTAGGCACGTTAATTTACATACCATCTCAAATAAATTGTAACCTCCCTCTCTTCTTGTTACATAAACGGGGCAGTAAATTTATAATAATCTGCACAATTATGAGAGGCTGCCAACGAAATTTCCATAATATTTTACTATTATATCAGACAGTGTTTAATTACAAGAAATACTAATATATAGCAAGGTGCAGATTTAAAGGAGTTTGAACGTGCTTTGTTATGCACATAAAGTAATTTTGTGATAAAAAGGACGGTTTCGAAGAAATCTTAATTATGATTGTAATATAATAAACTAATAATAATAATAATAATAATAATAATAATAATAATAATAATAATATGAAGTTACAGGAGAATGGAGAAAGTTACACAACACAGAACTGCACGCATTGTATTCTTCACCTGACATAATTAGGAACATTAAATCCAGACGTTTGAGATGGGCAGGGATGTAGCACGTATGGGCGAATCCAGAAATGCATATAGAGTGTTAGTTGGAAGGCCGGAGGGAAAAAGACCTTTAGGGAGGCCGAGACGTAGATGATAAGATAATATTAAAATGGATTTGAGGGAGGTGGGATATGATGATAGAGAATGGATTAATCTTACTCAGGATAGGGACCAATGGCGGGCTTATGTGAGGGCGGCAATGAACCTCCGAGTTCCTTAAAAGCCAGTAAGTAAGTAAGTAAGTAAGTAAGTAAATAATAATAATAATAATAATAATAATAATAATAATAATAATAATAATGATAATAATAATAATGATGTCATCCCCTGATTGAGGTTCTGGCTGATAAGTAGATCTGAACAACAAGAATTTTGCTCCGTCTTAAAACAATGTGTCCCTTATGGTTTGGTGTGCGCTGAATCCGTAAATGCATCTCTTTTCTTCGTATCACGTAAGGTTTTAAAGATATACTAAGATTCCACTTTTCAAAAAGCGCTCCCCCAGGAAACATCTGGCGCGGGTTGGGGGTTGTAAACCAAAACAAAATCTAATGTATTTTATAAGTTTATGACTTATTTCCGGTTTCTTATGGTTGTTGTTGTTATGTTCTTTTGTACTTCTAATAAATAAACAGATATTGGTCCGTTTTATTATAGTACATTATGCAACGAGCCTATAATGGTAGTAATTAAGATGCGAGTATATTTATGAAAGGAGCGCAAGCGAGTTTCATAATTTTCATACGAGCGTCTTAATTACCATTATAGTCAAGTTTCATACGACTTTTTATGCTCGCCCATATTTCTAACTTGAAATTATTCATAAGTATTCATGTTATTCTTATCTGACTGAGAAGCGGAACTGTCCTTGTGCAATACCTCGTAAATTGTGAGATGTGCGCAGACGCGAAAGTATTGATTTTTTCCGAGAAACAAATGTCGACATTGACCTCCGAAAATAATCGATACTTGCGCTTTCATATTGCTACAATGGTATTTTCTGATTGGTGGAACACCTGAACTTTAATGAATAGTTGTACTTTAATGAGGTCCATTAAAGGGCTGCTACCAGGTGTATAATTACTACATTTCGGCATGGTCAAGCATAAAGTAAATTTCATAACAGTTCAAAGTGTGTTCTATGCAATGAATAAACAAGGGTGTGGTTTTCAGTATTTAAAGGAAAAGTTTACCAGTTTGAGTGAAGGAAAAATAAAAGAGGATATTTTCACAAAGTTATGGCTGGCCCTTTGTTTGAGGAAAATCTTTCCGTTACAGAAAGAATGGCATGTCGCGCTTTCAAATATGTTTGCTCAAATTTGCTTGGAAATTCTAGGGCAGAGAACTACATAGAACTTGTTGTGGAAACCATGTTAAGTGTATACGACAAAATGGAGTGTAATATTTCATTCAAAATACACTTTTTACATTCTCATGTGGGTTTCTTTCCTCCTAACTTTGGAGCGGTAAGCGACGAGCATGGGGAAAGATTTCACCAAGAAATATCTGAAATGGAAAGGCGATATAAAGGAAGATCATCATCCAGCATGCTTGCAGACTATTGTTGGTTCCTTGTAAAATACAGTCCCGGGTCTAGTTATAAACATAAGTCAACGAGAAAATTCTTTTAAATGTAAGTTCAAATTCTGAGATTTTTCTCATTATACACAATGAAATATTTTTATTGTTGTTGTGTTTTAAACTATGTAACATCATTTTTGTACCCAGTACACATTTTTCAAGTATTATGAGGAATTTTGAATCCTTAATGTGTTGTAATTTTATCAGTAGCAGTGAAAAATTAAAAACAAATAAGTTTTGTCATAAAAATTCATTCCCCGAAAAATGGTACGTGATGGGGCAATATGGATTTTAACTTCAGATTTAGGACACACATATTAGTAATATTCACCTATTTTTATTTCGGAGCAATACAAAAAGTAAAAATTTGTTGTTCAGTGAATTATCAGGCAGTACATCTCACTTGATAATAGGCCTATGTTTCAGAGGAAGAACATCTGAAGTCTGATTAGTGTAATATGTACCTAATCGGGGATGTATGCAATGGAGGGGGAAAGAAACTGGCCACCTACCTCATTATCTCCTGGTCTAGTTGCCTCATAAGTGGTGTCTTGTTGGTATCACTTGTGAGGTTCAGATCTGTCTTCCGACAGTTGACTAAACAACAACAATAATATTATTTTTATTAAGGCTTTTCTACAAAACAGTAGTTATCCTTCACCCAAAGAAATATTGTTTCTCCACAAATTCCTATCCTCAGCATCTTCTTCAATAAGATCCCTTCCAGACATACTTCATTTGATACCATCCATGTATTGTTCTCTTGGTTTTTCTCTTTTTCTTGTATTGTTCTCTTGGTTTTTCTCTTTTTCTTCTTCCCTCCGTTGTCCACTCCAATATCATCATCGATATTTTTCATTTTTCTTCCTCTTCAAGTCTCCAAACCATTTTAATCTTCTTCCTTCAATTACCTGATTAATGCTCCTTCGTATCTCCATAATTACTCTAATTATTTGATTTGTAATTTTTACCCTCTTGATTTTCTTGCTGCTCTCCGCCAGTAGTCCATTTCAATAACCAATAATTTGTTTTTTGTGTATTCTGTCTTATGTTCAAGATTCTGACCCATATAACATAACACTTTGACCACTAACTTATAAATGAGGGTTTAATTTCATTTGAAACTTCATTAATTGTTTTCTGCCAAAGTCAGGTCCTTCACTTGAAACCCAATATTCTCCAATCGTCCCCTTTTTTCCGCCTTCGCCTTAGTCTCCGTATATGATCCATATATCTTAATGTCGCCTATCATCTTATATCTTCTTCTGCCCCCGAACTCTTCTCCCGTTCACCAATCCTTCCAGTGCATCCTTCAATATCCAGTTTCTTCTCAGCCAATAACATAACTAATTCATTTTCCTCTTCCTGATTAGTTTCAGCATTATTTTTTCTTCACTTTCCTTTTTTAATACCAGCGTCATTTCTTATTTTGTCTGTCCATTTCACACGCGCCATTCTGCTCCATTTCAAATGCTTCCAGTGTCCTGAAACTTGGAATTTCTAACGTTTCGGAACTACAGACGTGGACAAATTATTAGCAAAATGGAAGATTTTTATTACATATTTTTAGAAAATATGATTCTTCAGTTTAGACTACAGTTGACATTTTTGCGTATTTCGAAGTTATTAGCAAAATTGAAGATTTGTATTGTATATTTTTTTTACAAAATTTGACTCTTCAATTTGGACTACATTTGATATTTTTGCATATTTACAAATTATTAGCAAAACTGAAGATTTTTATTATGTATTTTTACAAAATTTGACTCCAATTTGGACTACAGTTTACATTTTGGATATTTCCAAATTATTAGCAAAACTGAAGATTTTTATTTTATATTTTTACAAAATTTGACTCTTCAATTTAGACTGCAGTTGACATTTTTGCATATTTACAAATTATTAGCAAAATATGAAGATTTTTTATTACATATTTTTACAAAATTTGACTCTTCAATTTAAACTACAGTTGACATTTTTGCATACCTCTATCTACTGTAATGATAGAAATATGCAAAATTGTCAACTGTAATCTAAATTGAAAAATCAAATTTTGTAAACAGAATTATCATAAAAATCATCAATTTTGTTAATAATTTGTCCACGTCTGTACATGCAGTTTCCACTATCACGATAAAACCAGCAGCCCAATAGGATAGATAACCTCTTTGGTCTTACCCTGATGTGGATCCTGCATATACAGGGAAATCATTTTATTTTTAGTTCGATTTTTATTGTACCTAAGTTTTTGAATGTACTTCATTCCCACCCCTCTACTAGTAAACTTCAAACCGTTGTCCACACAGAACCAAGGCCGCGTATATGGTCATAGTAAGCAGTACGAGTTAGTGAGTAGGGGAGAGTCGGGTACTATCGGACATCGGGTAATATCGGACAGTGAGTTTCATTCATCTTCCACACGATGATAGTACCTGATTGACATCGTTAAGTTTCTGTGATGTCGCATAGAGAAACGTAACCATGTCATTCAGGTACAACCGTATGGTGGTAGATGAAAGAAACGCACTGTCCGATATTACCCGATGTCCGATACTACCCGACTCTCCCCTATAGTACGTTCCAGAAATATGTTCGCGTTTTCCAGTGACGAAAGAGCTTTCAATATTGAATCATATTTTCTCACAGGCACCGTCTTCCGTTTGCCTACGTCGCATCCCGGTTCCCCCCACTCGCTCCAGCTCGCCCTCTGTAAAGGCTAGTGGTTGGGCAGTCTTAGCTCTTTTCTGAGAACATTAATTTCTGCTAAGAATTGGACGTCTACGTAATATTATACAACTGTTTACAATAACTTAAATAATTAACTGTCACGTGATTTCCCCTCCCCCTTTCTACGACCCTGCTACATAACCACTTGGACGGACAGTAGATAGCATGTCTGAGTAATTTTATCTTTTCGGATTGGGCAGAAGTGAAGATTGAATCTACAGTACGTAAGGTACTCTTTTATAGAGTAGGTGCAGGATTGTTTCAACATGCGTTACTAGTACGAAGGACGATAATTGGATTAGGTACAATAATCTATAGTGCGATAATAAGCACAAAAGAACTGAAGCCTGTATCGAATGAACGGCCACCATTTTAAAAAATGTGTTTAAATATCCATATTATGATTATTTTTCAATTTAACTTCATTCTCTATATTGTACGCTAATGTGCTGTAGACAGTATAATATAGGCCTACACTTCATAATGAATACGTCCTAATGGATAGCTCAGTTCGTGAGTAAAAACACTTATTGTTAATACTGTACTGTATTTTGATTAAACAAGAACCTAAAATGAAAATTATCAAACTGAAAATCGCGATATTTCCTAATTTACGTAAATGGATGAACTACTTTTTTTCCCTCCTATACCTAGTAAAGTGATTTGTTTGTATTTTACGCCAGTATCATCGAACTCCAGTCGTGAAAGGGGGTACAAACGGAGTTTCCGGTTCTCAACCAAAGGTATTGCCAGGTGGATATTAGAAATGTTAGTAAAAATAAAATGATGTCCCTGTAGTTTCGAAACGTTGGAAATGTCAAGTTCCAGGACACGGTGGATTACCCAGAAGGCTAATTTTCTAATCACAGTCTCCGTGAAAGCCTAAAAACTCAATCCCAACCACGTCCACAATAACTATCAGGAACAGCATAAACGGTTCACGCAATTTTAGAGATTCGAAGAATAGCCTGCCACTTTTTGTTTATAAATTTTATTTTATTTTATTTTATGTTATTTTTTATTTTTAGTTATTTTTTTATTTTTTTTACGTACTCCTATGCGACATTTTAAGAATTGTTCAACTTGATCATCTAGTAAATTTTCCTTGCTAGAATATGAAGTTAATGCAAGAAACAAGCGGACGAGTTTCTAGTAATAAGAATTCTTTAGTGTGAGAAGAATGACTCAATCTTCAAGACTAACATCCAATATTACACAAGAATTACTACCAAAATTAAAGTTGAAGTATAAATGTTGAGTGTAAAATGACGTAAGCAATCACATGAACGGATGGAAAAAGCACATAAGGAGGTAAGATAAGCAAGCGCCTAATCCACGATAGCAGGAAAAGATGAAGAGGAAGGTCAATGACGCAGACACACAGGCACATATAATCATTCCATAAAGCCGCGTTACTAAGGAAACGTAATAATTGCATTTCTGACGTGTGAAGGAATTCCCAAGGAGACGCAATAAAAGAGAAGCTCGGCATCGGAGTTCCACTGTTTCTCCCCCACCCTCATATCCGCGCGTAACCATGGAAACGCATATAATTCTTTATGAAAGCTTTATTCTCACACGGAAAAACCCCGAAGCTATAAATCTTATGCAACACAAATCAAATACCGTTCGTCTAATACTGTAACAAGAAGCAGTGTAAGTAGTGCAGTATGTATTGCTCATTCTTTTTTGAATATTCATTAGTGTAATAGCTTGCAATTCTTAATGGAGAGTACTATGTAATCGATCTACGCCTTTTTTTTCCAGAGAGAAGTGATATTTTTACGAAGTGATATTTCCAAGAATATTTTAATGTTTAGGCTATTTCTATACTGTGATACGGATAAAATTTTGGGTTTCTGTTCTGAATATGGAGGTACAATCTAGCCAGACTAAAGCGGAATACTTTTTATAATTAAATTAGAGCATTAATTTCTAGTTCAGACCTTTGCTTATTAAGGACACTATGCGTAATACTGTATATTTCATGTTTTCATTTTGTATTGCGTTATGAAAGAAACGTACATATATGAGAGAATAGTTACATCGAACTTGGAGTAGGTGGTCATTTTGTATTACTTACTTACTGGCTTTTAAGGGGTCCTGAGGTTCATTGCCGCCCTTATATAAGCCCGCCATTGGTCCCTATCCTGAGCAAGATTAATCCAGTTTCTACCATCGTATCCCACTTCCCTCAAATACATTTTAATATTATCCTCCTATCAACGTCTCGGCCTCCCCAAAGGTCTTTTTCCCTCCAGCCTCCCAACTAACACTCTATATGCATTTTTGGATTCGCCCATACGTGCTAAATGCCCTGGCCATCTCAAACGTGGTCATTTTGTATTACTTCAAAAAAATGTCGGAAGAAGATGACACATACTTTCTCATACGTTTTACGTACAATTCAGTTTCTTAATGACGTTGTTGTAAACTATATTGCTGTTTACAGATTTCTGAACTAGTATCTACTATTTAAAAGATATGCATCAATTAAATAATTTAACATGAAACCAAATGGTAAAGTAAACTGATTATTTTTGCTTGGACACAAAAGGCTTCCCCTATAATCTCAAAAATTAATTTTGATTTAATTTTTAAATTGCACTGTACAGGTTGTTTCAGAATATGAGCGAAGGAATTTAAGAGTTTGTAGAGGGATCCTAGGTAAGTATTTTGAGATAGGGAACTAGGGGTCTGTGAGTTCAGACTTACTTGTAATGACGTGAAATATTTTTTGAACCAGTACGCCACTGATTGAGCCTCCACGTGACATAGAGATACATTTAGAAATATGTCGGATACAATATTGCAATGTATCTGAGGCATAATCGGTAAACATTGTAGATGGTTTCTGTCAGAGAATGAGGTCGAAAATTCAAACTTCGGCAGGTACTTTTTGAACTTCTTTAAACTAGAGTCGACGGTATTTCGGAAGGCGGTCGTCTGCTAGAGTTAGCGCCGAGAGAGACAGAGTGAGCGAACGAGGAAGTATACAACATTGCCATAACTTTCTTGTCTAACTTTAATAACTGATAACTCAAATATTATTCGTCGGAGACCCTGGTTTTCTTATATCAAATTGCTTGTCTACAATCCATCTGTAACGAAATAAACTTCTTCGGTTAAGTTCTGAAACATTCTGTATAGTATGTGAGCAATAAAATCATACACATTTTAATTCTATTTACTTCTGTGGCAATTCACTCGTGAATAAAAGACGGTTTGCAACTAGTGGCAGCTGATGCTTTTTTTTTTAAAGAGTGTCTCTTTCCTTGCTGTGCAGATAGCTGCTCGAAGAGGGTAAAATCTTCGATCTAATTAATTGCAACGATAAATATAAATAATTCTGGAAGTAATAATTAGTTTTTTTTAGAAAATAAGTTTACAAGTATGAGTATATTTTTTACTAGATTGATGCGTAATCCATAGCGCTTTATTCAATCCAAAATTATTTATTTTAGTAAACGATAGTAATTTTTGAGTGTGATACCCTCGCTAGAGCCCCTAAACTTTTGTCTATAAAACTGTCATTTACTTCAAGTTTGTTTTGAAATTTTGTATGCAAATACTTTCAACAATGTAAAATAGGATCTGTTGTTGTTTAGTCAACTAGTCTAGGAGATAATGCGGTAGGGTGGCCAGTTCCTTCCCCCCTTCCAATGCATACATCGCCGATTAGCTACTACATATCCCAATAATCAGACTTGAGATGTATACAAACAATTATTGTTCTTCCTCTAACACATATCGTGAAATGAGCTGTACTGCCTGATAATAGAGGTACATATCAGCTAGAACCTCAATCAGATGTAGAAAAACAGGATCTAAGCCTCGCAATAAGTTCGGACTCTTCCAGTGATCTTGATTGACTTTTGACTACATCTCGGTAGTGTTGGCTCGAATGTCTAGGGCAGCTCTGGCCATAAGAGGAGAAGTTAAAAGGACGCAGAAACCCCCTTCCATGTCCTTTTCGCTTGCCTCGCCTTATAACCAAACGAAGAGTAGCTGTGTGTATCAGTGGTGGATTTTAGGCAACCAGCGATAGCCGAAAGTTAGTAAAAGCCTGATACAATCCGTCACTGTCTTTCTGTCCGATTGTACCGCACCAAAACATAGCTGTCTCAGCCGTGGAGGGTGAAGTGGGGAGTTGAGGGGTGATCTGTAGTGACTCAATCGAGTTAATAACGCCCAGGCCTGATATAGGGATTAACAATGTAAAAAATCGAAGAGCGCTGGAAAACGGGTTCATTTAAAGCATGTCGAAGGACATTTCAGATTAAATTTGGTATGAGACTTGTACCTACAAAATGTTGTATCCAGAATTTGACAAGAAAGTTACAGATAACGGGATGCCTTATCGCATAACATTCAGGACGCTTTTTTACAAGCGAAATGTGGGAGATAAGTTTCTTGGGAAAATCCTCGCAATGATTTTGATAATGACGCCAATAATCGCTCGTTTACATTCTGTATTGTATCTTAAAACAGTTTCGGCCTCCTGAATATACGATTTTGTGATTTTCTTGCCAATAAACCAGGTAACATTTATATAATTTATGACATTTTTTCATTTCTTAAAATCACATGCAACATAAAATGTAAATAGCTTCAAATTGTTTCGTTTATCTTAAAACTATATTACTTACTTACAACAAATGACTTTTAAGGAATCCATGGATTTAATGTTTCTAATTCTGCAATGCTTGGGAAAAGTGACATAAGTCAGTTTCCACAAACATTTTTTAATAATTTATTGACAGCTTACGGAACATCTGCTCGCTTGGAAAAAGATATATAAGTATTTCTCCCTTTACAATAATTCATACAGAAAAAAATCAAATCCACATAAACCAGTGTGAAGACTGTTTTTTTTTTGCTTGTCCTGTAAAACATTTTTGACTTGTGCCACTTTTCCCGAGCACTACAGAAGTATATCAAGTGAAGAATACAATGCGTGCAGTTCTGCATTGTGTAACTTTCTCCATTCTCCTGTAACTTCATCCCTCTTAGCCCCAAATATTTTCCTAAGAGCCTTATTCTCAAACACCCTTAATCTCTGTCCCTCTTTCAAAATGAGAGTCCAAGTTTCACAACCATACAGAACAACCGGTAATATAACTGTTTTATAAATTCTAACTTTCAGATTTTTTGACAGCAAACTGGATGACAAAAGCTTCTGAACCGAATAATAACAGACATTTCCCATATTTATTCTGAGTTTAATTTCCTCCGGTGTG